>NW_008607502.1:0-8850 GCF_000691845.1 Merops nubicus | reverse complement strand
TCCCTACAAGAGGCACCAGCGATATGAGTTGCTCAGAGAATGAAGAGTTTTCTAAACATGTGGTTGATACTTTTTCTTGTTCCTCCTTTTTCTGCAACATCCCTTTGAATCCATTTTATTCTTCAGTAATGTATCTTTTTTGGATTATTAACATTGGCCTTCAGGACTGCTAACGCTTGGCATATCAGTAAGAATGCGTACGTTACTCTGATTAAACTCAAAGTCCCCTAAAAACACAAAAAATCTTCTGAGGGGATTATCAAAAGCTTCTAGGTAAAGAAATACCTCAAGAAATCCTGCTTTACTCTCACGGATGTTGACTGTGGCTTGTATATGTTTCTGAAATCAGGGGCAGGTGTTTGGGAATGCTACTGCGAAAAAAATACACAGGGAGTGTATTTCATATCACTTCACATCCCCTTCTGAATTTGCACCTCTTTCCTTGTCCAACTATTGAGTGTTTTTTACCACTTACTACATTTCGAACTCGACACTGTAAAGATCAAATAAGCAGCCAGTCATCAATTAACTTTCCAAAGCAAATACGTCAATATTCACAACACATATGCATTGCAGGCATAAATGCTGGGGGGGGGGGGGTGTCGGTGTGCACGTGCACATGTAGAAGGAACTGAGAGAAGGGGCTGCTCGGTTAACACACAAATTTCCAAACATGTGGATTATACACTCTTCTTGTACCTCTTTCCCCCACAACATCTCTCACTTCAAATGCAGGCAGATACACACACACACACATGCTCACCTTTGATATAAAATTTGGCCTGTCTCTTGCTGCGAATGTAATTTTCTTCTGCTCAGTGTCTCTCCTACGTTCTTCTGTCAATGGTCTGAGGGGGCCACCAGGTAAGGAGAATTTTTGGCCCACCATGTTTTAAACCTCATCACACATTAGGGCCAGAAGCAGCAATAGCTTCTCATTGTAAATTGTGCCTGTTATTGTAATTTATCAGGATCAAACAGTTGCTGGCAGCCCTTTCTATAAGATCCGTTTGCAGTGTCTATATTAGCATCAAGCAAAATCAAACATGGCTTGCGAACAGAGGTTTAGCGATAAATAAATCACTCGGGGAGCATTAGAGAAACAAGTCTTCACACACACCAATGTTATAGTACTTGTCTTTATTTCTCTTCCAGCTTTCCTTTCTTTTCTTTTCTTTTTTTTTTTTTTTTTTAATTTGATTCACAGTGTTCAGATGACATGTGTTTTGCCTTATTCAGCCATTTGGAGTACAGGTGCATGACTGTGTTTTTGATGGAGTGTTGCTATTCTGGAGTGCTCCATCCAAAACACAATCCCACACATGTAATCCAAACTGCTGAAGATGAGTCAACCGTCTTCCCTTTGCCATGATAATTAGACATTTCTTTTTTCATTTAAAGTTGCATAGACGGTATTATTAGTTGCAGATGCCACGCTTGAACAATATTACCGAATCTTAAAAGGCTTTCGTACCGAGCTATTTTATCCCTCAGAGTGGAGGAAATTAACAAAAAGCCCAAGCTTATAAAAACTTAAATTAAATCAAATCAAATATTATTGCACTGCGAGAAACCAGTGGCACCTAAATACCTTTAGCATACACATAAAAATCATCACTTAATGTTCTTTTAAGTAAATATGGCAGCTCACCAGGGAAGGTTTGTTGTAATTAAGGGATTGGTGGAACAGCAGCTTCCAGTCTTACTAATCCATGCAGGCCACACATCTAAGTGTCTTTTCTTTGAAAACGTTTTGGTTTCTTATCACATTAAGAAAATGATCACTTCCCAGAAGCCTGAAACAACAAAGAACCTCACTAGGTTTTAAATCCTTAAGCTAGGTATTATTTTCCAGCCAAATGCTTGCAAAAGGCCATTTTCACAGGTCTTAATATACACTGTCTGAACCTTGGGTCTGCTGGTGTTTATTTCTGGTACCTTAGGAGCTAATAGGCGATTAGTGGGGTGGGTATGGAGAGAAAGAGAAGACACAGGAAAGCAGGTGTCATAGTCCTTCAAGGCTAAGCTTTAAGAACTATTTTAGTCCTTCGACAAGCTGATCTCTTGCTGGCATTTTTGGTACTAGGTGGGTGGCAGACAGACACCAAATGTTCAGCTGCTGGAAATCTCTAAGTAATGACAGGTCATATCCCGACCTAAAGCACTGTTTATGAAGAAAAAAAAAAAAGACAAAACCAAACATCTTCTGCCTGTCCACGTTTGAGAGTTTCAGTGTGGTGAGGTTTTTATTTCCGTATTACCTATCTGGCTGGCTTTCGTTTTCTGTACACAGAATATCATCTTAGATTTTCTTTATTTCCAAGTATTAAAAAATAAATCATAAAGGAGGACATATGCTAACTCCAGAAAGGTTGATTTGCCTGATGGAGAAGGAGACCTCCTTGTCAAGTACCACCAGAGCCACAAAGGCGGCATGCTATGAATGTGTTGTAGGTGTCGGATCTGCACCTAGCCAAAATGGCCCCAAGCAGTGCTGGAGATACGGCAGTAGAGAAGGACACCTCATATTTCTCTGACTTCGTCATCCCCCAGCTCTGTACTAACAGAATCTGTACAAACAGCATGGGACTGGGCTCAGTGTCGCCACACTTGGGTGGATAATGAGTGAGACAGCTACATTAAATCAATTAACATGTGAACTTGCTTTGCACACAGAACACAATTATAATAGTCACCCTATCTCCTCCATCGGTTCCAGTTAAGGCATCCCAGGGTTTATGTTATTACATGTGAACCTGAGTTCTGGAAGGTTTATTCCTTCACTGGCCAAAGTGAACTCACGTGCACTCAAACACCATTTTTCCATTCACTGGGGGAAAAGGGCTTCCTACACACATTCACCTGGGCAGTCCATGGATCATCCAGTGGAGCAGAACTTGTGTAGGCAACAATGCCTGACAAGGATCTGATTTCGACTCCTCAGCTTTTAAGACCTGATGCTCACTTCCCTGTGCAGGAATGTAAGACTGAACCTCACAGTATGATTTCAAAGAAAGTAGAAAATGTGGTGCAGATTAGTTTAGGATGAAGTTATAATGAGAAAAAAAGCCTGAGGAAAAAGGTAATGGGGATAGATTTCACACTTTGGCTCTCGTCTCTAAATGTACACTTTAAATACCTTTAGCCTGCTGAAAATGCCATAGAAATACCACTAACAAACCACTTGCTTCTCAGGAATACTGTTCATAGGAGACATGAAGTCAAGAAAACTGTGGAATACATTATTGGTTAAAAAGTTAAAGCAAATTCCTGGCAAATAAATTAGTAGTAATTCTGAATTTTCTTTTGAGAAATGTAGGCTAGTATACAGCAAAGCAAGTGATCCATTAACAAGGTAATGACTTCTCAAGCTAGAAGATAAATCTTGTCTAGTAACTGACTGCCTAATGAAATTAACTCATCAGCGTAACTACAACAAGCTTTTTCCCAGAAGCCGCAAATGGTTGAGTAGACCCTGCCCATCAAGCTTGAACTCTGGTGCTTACAGCTCCACCACTCCATTTCAGCACAGAGAGCCCCACAAATGTGCTGAACACCCTCAGGCTGGCACGGAAGGCTGTTCCACTGGAACAAAGCAAACTGGTGTTGAATTAGCACTAGTTGTCATGCACGTATACACCTTCTGCTCTGCTCCACGTCTGTCCCAGGCAGGACAGACCTAGAGTTACCAGAGAAATGCTAGCAGTTACATGCAGGTAAAGAACAGGTTGGAGGGACTGTGCCCACACACCTCCTTACAAGGAACAAGCACCATGTTCCTGAAGTGCTGGGGTTAAACCCCCAGCCCTGAATGAGAGTTGGCATATGGATGATGCCCACAACCAGGACCCTCCTGATTGGTTTCCACCCAGGCTCTGGCCCACCTTGGGTGGGAACAAATTAGGAGATCACCACCAGGTGCCCCTGCCTTCCACATTAACTTGGAGGTGGGGCAAGAAGCCACCCCTGTAAGAGCTGGGCTCTGCTTGCAGAGGGCATGTGGTGTTCCAGCTATTGAAAGGGCTCCCTGACTCTCTACAGCAAGTAGAGCTTCCAAGATGGTGGGGAAAGATGAGGAGTCTCCCTCCTGGCTGTTAGTATATGTTTGGGATTGGATTGATCACCTGTGTCCTTCCATCTACCATGGCATGGCCCTGGAGTCAGCTCGCTCCCTTCTGTACGTCCTATGCTGTGAGTATGTTGACTTATTTCTCCCTCCAGTGGTCTGACATGTTGAATTGTTGGTGTGTGATTTAAGAGCGGAGGGAGGATTTTGGCTGCTGGTTTGCCTGTTGGTGATAATATCCTTCTTAGTTGGGCAAGCAGGCAGCAGAAGAGTTCCTCAGCTGCAGCCATGACTGGTGTGGGTCACGCTTAGCAGTGGGCTTCAAACAAGAAACACTCCCAGACTCTAACAGAGACAATGTTGCGGGTGCATAGCAATTTTGAAAACATTTTGACTGATTTTCCTGAGAAGATGCATAGATCTTTCTTTCTACCTCTTCACTTCAGCAAAGACTCCAACTCGAAGTAAGCATCCTGTGCTGAAAGGAATGAAGCATGATCCTTGGCCAAGTGGGTGTTCCAGATTCCCACCACTCCCATAACAGATCATTTTTAAATCAACCCAAAAAACTCTTGAAAACCTCCCAGCTGCACTGAACACAACAGTTGGATCCTTTTTCAGCTAGTAGGATAAAATATGATGTTACAACTAGCTGTATTTTAGGGAGAAATCTCCTGTGGCAATCATAAATTTACCTTATTTCCAGAGGAAAATGTTGAAGATTACCTAAGATCTTACACTGTTTCTGTATCGACAAATGTAATTGCACTTGCCATACTTTTTTGGATACTTATCTGCAATGATGGTCCCCTAAACTAGCTTTAAGACAAACGCACATGGATGTGGTGTTTATTGTACTTTTAAAATATTTTTTTTTAAAAAAAGTTCAGCACAGCAAAAATTCTTCAAACTACATTTGGAGAGTGACCTAAGATGTGGGAAAGTTGTCTATTGCTTATGTTATTTTTTTCACCCACTTTTGAGTGCTTTGAGGCTACATTTCCCCTGAGTTATGACAGATATTGCCACCCACCTTAGTTCTTCCTGCCTCTGCCCTAACAGAACCTCTTTGTTGTTTTATCTAATCAGATTCAGAGGCCCTGCTAGAGTTGGCTCTTTCAGACTGTTCAAAGCGGTTGTATTTCTTATTTCCCAGGCTACAGAAGAACTAAAAATAACCAAGTGAAAATCTGAAATGCAAAGCTAATATTCTTGCCAGTGTTAAGCAGATATGTTGTCAGGATTAACGAGAAGTTTTACAGATCTGAAAAATCTGAATAAATGAGGACACTTAATTTTTCTTTGAGTTTTCTAGGTTTAATCTTCCGTAAGCCACTAAGAATTTTTTATAAAAATATTTACCTTATTTTCTGACCTAAAGATATATGGTTTGTCTTCACGCAAAGAGGAAAAATTTATCATAAAACTTTCTATATACAAAGGAAAATATTCATGGCAGTTCAAACAACGTGGGTTAAAGTGACCCAAGTTGTTTCTCCAGTCCCTGTGCAGAGTAGGAGTTGTATGTTGCCTGATGCCAAGTGCTGAGAAATTTCACTGGGAATAGAAGGACCTGCCATAGGCATAGGGCAGGATTGTTAGGCTAGTTCAAATGTGCTATGGTTGGTCAAACCAGCCATATTTGTGTCTTTGCACAATCATTTGCCCAGAACTTGTCAGAAGTGAAAGCTCATAACAGGGAGGGATCTTGCTCCACTGTCTGGATTAGGCAGCAAAGCAATCTTTCCCAACAAGTTTACAGAGAATCAAGAAATGGAAGGGAAAAAAAGCATGTTAAATGTTGGCAAATGCAATTCTTTTAAACTGGGAGAGTGAGAAGCAGCTATAATCATTGGCTGCAAGCATTCACCCTCTTGAAGGAACTTTTAATTTGCTGGTGATAGTAGTTTTCTCTATGATGGGGAAAGACTGCTCCTGCAGCCAGTAATTACAGCAAATTTGCACTTCCCCTCTTCCAGAGGAACCAAAAAGTTGGCAGCACAGGGTACAACATTAAGGCAATTAAGCCTTTACACAAATGAGCCAGAGGGAGGATCCGTTTTCACAAAGCCTGAGAAACTGTTCTGCTAACTTCCAGCAACGTGACAGCCCAGCTTCCCAACTTGCAGCAACGTACAAGGGATGCAAGACTGAAACATAAATAAGATTACTGAGTGCTATAAGCCTCTGGAATAAATTGAAAAATAACATAGAATTTAGTTCTCAGCCCGTGGAGAGACTGCATGATGCAAAAGACCTGGTGGGTGAGATGTTAAGCTGAGTTCAGGCTACCCTAACGCAGTTGATCATAAATCTGATCATCGGGATCTCGAGACTAGGTTTAATCAGTGGTGAAACAAAATAAGACCTACAGTGAAATAAAAGCCAATCATTAAAAATATCTTTTAAACTGCAATTACAGTTAGGTGAACTATTTTATAACTAAACTTAATAATGCCAGACTCCCATTTTTTCCTCTTGCAAAATACAGTTCCACACAATTTTTCCAGTTTCTGTGCAACTTGTACTTTTATGGAAGGATTTCCTTTTTCTGATGCGTATGCTGGAAATGGTTTTTATTGCATAGTCATGTAAGGAAGTATTATCACAGTGGGCATGCACAGATAATGCAGTTTTAACTTAATTCACCAGTGTTTGTTTGCTTTTCATTCAGTATGAAGCTGTTAACCTTTAAAAAAACATAACCATGAATATGGCTAAATATTTATTATCATAATCTCATATTTCACATATCTGCAAGTTCAGTACTGAAATACTATCTAATTCAATGCCTCAGCCAAAGTGGATGTGGCAGACGTTTTGTTTCTTTTTTATTTGATGTCTTTTTTTCCCCGTTGACATTTACATATGATACAAATCTGAAATTAAATGTGCAAAAACAAGTATGGATACTTTATACCTTTTAATTTTGCCATTAATTGTTTGAAATTATTATACCAATACATAAAGCTTTATATTGTATCAATGTGAAGGGGTGAAAAAAATGCGTTAAGTGTACACATGCCACATATTCAAATGAGAAGCCAGTGACTACAGCAGCAAAATCTGGTTTCATAGAAGTCAGCAAAGGCTTCCCATCCCTGTCAGCAGAGCCAGAATTTTACCTTAGAATCTGGGGTTCTGTCCAGCAGGATTTATTTCTGTATTTGTTACCACCCTTCTGCTTTATTAGCACTGCCACCCAAACCGCCGTGTTCCTGGCTGAAATTCATGGCTAGCCTTGTTCTGTTTTTTAAGCTTCACTGTTAAGAGCTCTTGAGAACTGCTGCAACTGGTTGGCATTAGAAGGAAATTAAAATCTTTTAAGTGGCTATTGTGCATGTTATTTGAATACACTGGATGACATTTCAACACCAGGCAATGCCTCCTCTCCACCACAGTCATCAAGAGTGGTCTGTTTTCTTTTTTTTTTTTTTTTTTTTTTTTCTTTCCCATATGGGCACTGAGTTTCTAAGAGCATTGATCCCTCCACACATTTTTCTATACTTTGTACATGACTCTTTGAACATATTTCTGCGAACAGAAAGGCTTCAATGTGCAACAGTTTTTTAGCAGCTTGCAGGACTGAGCCCTTGATGTGATTTGATTATATATGAAGTAACTCTCATGATCAATGAATGATGTCACTGCTATCACTTTGAAGTTAACAGCAAAATTTGCATTGGCTTAAATCTGAGCAGGATCAAGGCATGCAGCATCAGACTGACATCCCTTAATTAACTTCCATATTTCTCTTTAAATGCTCATGGCTCACTCCATGCTTTTTCATGAGATGAGAGAAAAGAGCAAATGTTGGAAACTGATGTTTTCACCAGCAGTGGGCTGTCACGCTTAACAAATTGTTCTAGTATATTGGTTTACGTGGGCATCCTGTCCTTGATCAGCTCCCACATTTCCCATAGACAGCAGCAGAAGTTGTGCACAGGGACTCGGCAAGTGACCCGTACTTTGCAAATGGAAATGTAATATTCCATCTGCACCCAAAAGGCCTGATTGAAAGAAGTGCTGCAGCACCTTAGCAAAGTAATTCCTATAGACTTGGGTGGAAAACACAGAGGTCCCATTTCTATTCTGCTTTGAGTATAAATTATAATTTATACTTGCAGGAAAAAAATCTGGGATACTTAAAGACCGTGCTTCCGATATGCCCTTTATCTCTGAAGCTAACAGGAAATGAGAGACAATAATAGGATTTTAACCAGTTTCTCACTTGCGATGGGTATTCAACCCTTGCCAAATAAAGCTTCCTTTCAAAGTCTTTTTATTCCAAGTCTGCTCAACTAAGAATCAAAACGTGCGTGTAGGCAAGCAACATCCATTCATATTCTGAAGTGAGCTTGCTTCATTTTGCCACTTACTAAACGCTGGCAGAAAAATTCCAGCAGGACGCTGCCAACAAAGGCAACCGCCAGCCCCTGGCTGGAGGGCATGGGCAAGCACAGGCTGCAGCCGGCCAGTGCCCAGTCGAGAGGCAGGGCTCAGGGGAAAGGGGAGCCATTAATTTCTGCGCATATTTTAAAATATTGTGAGATGTGCTAGAGCGTGTTAGACGTGTGGCAGCCCACTGTGGTCCCTCTGAGGCTGAGGCATCAGAAGAGGATGGATTTCATCCCAAAGAAGGGGATTTCTGTGCAGGGGAGGGAAGGGGTAGTTTGATTTTGTCAAGAAAGGGCTGGGGGTTGGGGCTCGTGGTTGGTGTTGGGGCTGGGGTTAGGTTTGGTGTTGAGGCCGGGTTTGGGGTTCGGGTTGCGTTTGGGACCGGT
>NW_008607501.1:0-32827 GCF_000691845.1 Merops nubicus | reverse complement strand
CTTCGCTTGCTCGCACGCTCACGAGGAAGAAAACAATGCTCTTAGGAACGGGATGTTTTCTCACCAAAACTCAGGTCCGGCATTTCATCGGTCCGTAAGCGCGGGAGGTCCCCGCTGAAGCCTGGGCAGCGTGCGGGGTGCGGGAGGAGTCCCGCAGGCAGCGCTGGAACGCTGCGCCGGCGGCCGAGGCGAACTCGTGGGAAGCTCCCGCCGGTCACCGGGACATTTACTGCGAATGATTAAAGGCAGCAGCTCTGCAGCGGGTTACTGAGGAGCCCACCTGCAGGGGTGACCCGTCAGCATCCTGCTCACTGCCACACTTCAGCGTGGTCCCGTTCTAATGGTCCTGGGATGGCACCGTAGCACAGATGGTTAATTGGGAATCAAGGTAGACACAAATCCCCCCAGAAGTATTCTTCTGGGGGAAAGGGCCAATTCTCTGTTGGCCCCAATGTAACTGTGGTGGCGTTTAAGCGCTCAGCTCTACAGAACTGCCTGGCAAAATGCTTGTTGCTATTGTGGTTCATGGAAGTGATGAGATGCTCAGAAGATATCTCTGCAGGTTGGGTTGTTCAGTAGTAAGAGACCCCTTAATAAGGTGAACTTTCTTGCCGACATCAAGACCCAACCAACAGTGGGCTGGAAGTAAGATTGCTGGGTGCCTATCAACCCAAACATGCAGAATTAACTGCTCTTTAAGCTTGATTTTTTCTTGGGCATCTCACATGTCTCTTCCAAGCTTCAGTTTTTCACCTGCAGAGTGTTTCCCAAAGAAGTGTTGAAAGACAAAATGACATCAGCTTCCTAGTGGAGTCTGTTGGCTTTTCCACTGAAATCCAAATACTCCTGTCTCTCATGGGACATTGCATGCCCTCTCTCAGAAAACAATCTCCTCCTTAGGTATTGCTTCCCATCAAAAGTCACCCCCTTGGAGTGAGGGGAGACAGTGAATCACAGCAGTCCTGCCCTCAGGGGATCAAACTGCATATCCTGGGCAATGTAATCTCCTGGTTTCCTTCCAGGAGGATTAAAGGGCACCAAATTATAATTTCTGTGGCGTTATGCAATAGCATTTCAGAATAATTGAGCTATATCTTTCCAGTGTTGGGGCATTCATTTTTTTTTGGTCAAAATCCTCCACTCACAAAAAGCCTCAGTAAAAGCTGTAAACTCCTGCAGAAGCAGATGCTTCTCATATTAGTCCAGAATCAAGTTTTCATAAAACCTGATTTTCTTTAAAGTCCTATGTACTGTTGCTTAACAATTACTTTAAAGTCTGTGGTGGGAAGCAATACAAAAGCATGTTTCATTATTTATTAAGGACAAATGATGCAGGGCTTTTGGATGCAAATAGAAAGTACACATACTTTTCTGCACTTAAAACAATTATTTCTTACTAATAACCCTGCAGAAAGGTGCCCCACAGAGAGCTGCAGTTTGGATGCATTTGACGCTAAGGTCACAGAAAGAATTATTCTTTCTCTGTGACATTCCTGAGCAGGGATCTTGGGAAATGTTTTGTTTTGTCATTTTTATTTTCTAAAAAGATTGAGAGGCTATTTTTGCAGGATGTCCCCTTCATTGGGATGGAAGAGTAACCTAGCAGTAATCATGGAGAATGGGAGCTGTCGTGTGAATCAAAAGCTGCAGCTATAGAACAAATCTGCAGCAGGTTTGGGAAGAGGACTGAGGAGCCACAAAATCCTGAGAGACCTCAGGTTTGAAGACCTCCTGGGAGTCTGTGGGACTTACTTCAGTTAAGCAGCACACTTTGTGTCCGTGGGGTGGCCCAGCTGCATGTGCTGTTCCAGATGTGGTTGGTGGGTGCAGGGGAGAGGGAGCAGGCACTGCCCTCCATCCACTGGCCTTACAGCCTGGCCTGATGTCACCAGCCTTGCTGCTGGGGGCACTGCTCCTCGAGGTTCACTTACTGCCAAGTAAGTGATGCTCCAGGGTCTCTGCAGCAGAGCTGCTCTTCAGCCAGTGAGTCCCAGCCTGCACAGGGCAAGGGGCCAGTTCATCCTGCAGCCAGGGCTTTGTCCTTACCCTCATTGCACTTCATAAGCTCCCCACTGGCCTGTCCCACCACCCACCCAGCCCTTGCTCCGTGGCAGCCCTGCCCTCAAGCACATTGACTGCAGTATTTGGTGTCATCTGCAAACTTGAGGGTGCATTTTGTTTCCTCCTCAGGTCATTGCTAGGGCTATTGGGATGGGTCCCAAGAAAGACAACTGAAGGGTCTTACACTCTGTAACAGGAGGTCTTGCCCCTTTTAACTCGCCCCTTTTAACAGGCAGAGTACAACCCACTCCAAAGCTTCTTAGAAACCATCTATCCAGCCAGTCTTTCACTGATGACAAAGCCACCCATCCAAACTGTGATGTCCTCACTCAGATGCCAGGATGCTGTGGGTGACATGCCAAAATCTTGGTCAGAACCAAGGTAAATGGGGTGGTGTGGGATCCCATTTAAGGAACCACTGGCAATGCTTCTTGTCCACCTCATCCCAGGAAAGGATGGATGGAGGCAACCTACTCTAGGAGAACCTACTTCAGCAGGGTGGCAGGATTAGATGATCTCTAGAGTTCCCTTTCAGCCCCTACTATTGTAGGATTCTCTGATCTGCAGAGCTGAAGATCTGGTATTCCAGGTCTGTTGGTTTGTGTGTCCTGAACAGAAGTCATGTGCTAGTCCTAAGGCTGAAGGACTAAAAAATGTCTGTTGTGGTCCTACCAGTGAAGAATGGCTCCAGGGCATGGCACAGCTTCTCTGGCTGTGCCTTGGGATAGCATCCATCCCTCCAGGCCTTAAAAGCTATCCTTGCTCCTGCAGACTGTGAAATTCAGTCAGGCCCTGGAAGAAGTCAGCATGAGGCTGTGCACAGCTACCTGCAGAGTCCCCCCGTTACCAACACTGCTGCCAGAAAAGGAGATGCTGGGAGCCCAGGAACAGCATCAGTGTGGTGGAGGAGCCAGTCCTGGAGTCTCGCTGCCAGCAGAGCCTGTTTGTGCCTCAGTTTCCCAACACCTCCTCAGCCTGTCCTCTCCCTGCCACCTCACTTGGAAAAACAAAGCAGGCCAGATTAGAAGTGATGTCCCTGGGAACTTAGGGCCACGTGGAGACCATGGGTGCCAGCCCATCTGGAGAGTCCATAGGGACCTGCCAGGCTCAGAGAGAGGGGCCAAAAGCAGAGCACACTGCTTGGGGAGCTCCCTGGGGCTGCAGCACAGCTCCTGGGGCTCCTTTGCGGGGCTGCTGCCTGCTGAAGCATCCTAAAGAAAGCAAACCCTCCTGTAAAACCCTTCTCTGACTCCTAATTCGATAGCAGTACCCTGTAAAGGAGGTGACAGGTCCTTTTTATTGGCACGTTTCTCCAGGACACTGCATGCGTGGCTCTGAATCCTCCAGGTGTTTAACCCTCTCACCCCCCTCTCCCCACTGCCCTGATTTCAATCTTCATCGTTTGGTTTTTGACCTGGGACATAAAGAGAAATGCCTGGGACTGAGAAATGCCAGTGGTTTTCTTTCTTTCCATTGTTTGAGATTTTGTTTGTTTGGTTGTTTTTTTTTTTTTTTAAATGAATTTTTCATTTTGTTCCACAGGTACAGAAGGAATAACAATGAAGCAACAGTGTCAGCAGACAAAGAATTTTCTCCAGAGTCACACCGTGGCCAATCTGCAGCAACAATAACAGATTTTATGACTCTCCCGAAGGAGAATTGTTGGGGGTGGGGGAGGTGTGCACCTCACCACACCACCAGCCCCTGTAACAAGCAGCTATTTAAAGAAGGAGCAAAACCCAAAGATCATTCTGCAAGAGCAGATTTCTAATAGCAGAGGAGCAAAAAATATACAGGTGCTTTATGATGCTCAAAGTAGGTAAGCTGCCTAAACAGGCAGTTTCTCCTGCTTGCTCTGGGAGATGGGCAGGATGCTGCCAGGGGCTGGGACTGCAGCTGGACAGGAGAGCCCTGAAGGGGCTTGGGGTTGAGTCTGCACTGGCAGTGCTGCTGGACTCACGCTCCGCAGAGTCTGCCCTGGTAATGGGTGTGCTTCCAAGTATGAGCAAGGTTCTCTTTTTATATTTGTCATTTTTTTTCCAGGAGGTGTTAACACCAATTTATGAGCTCAGTGGGATGACAGAGACGGGTGAGCAGCACTGACCTTGGAACTTGCTTCTGTCAGATTTCTTTTTCCGCCCCATCTCAGAATCAGTCTAAAAGCAATAAAAAGATGTTGGAGGGGGGAAGCTGGGGGTCATCCAACTTTGTGTTAAAGGAGAAAAACTCAGTGAACATAGTCTCAAAAAGCAGATGCCTCTAACGTGGCCATGTTGTATCCATACTGTTGTCTTGGGGAAGGACTGCACATTTCACATCAGTCTCCTGCACACTGCTGCTGCCAGGGGTGCAGGAACCCCTGCACAACGTGACATTAATACTGGCAGTACTTTTTATTCCTGTGTATATTCAAGTGCCTTTTCTTCCAGGAACTGCACGCTACGTGCAGCTGAAGAAGGTCTGAAAACAAAACGTGTGCTATTTTCATATGCTTTCTGACTGCTGTCAAAGCGAGGAGGTCAAAGATATGCTCCTAAGCACTCACTCCCCCCCACCCAGGATACACAGCAGCTCATAAGCTGTGACTGTGAGAGAGCAGAAACAGGATTCTCTCTAAAGAAAAGAGCAAACCCTCAAAACCCAAAGAACAATTAACAAGGTGGAGAGAGGGAAGCAAGTACAGAATGTTACTCCCAAAGATCAGTGAAAATGAACAACTTTGCCTGAATTTTGGAGGGTAAACAGTCAAGCTGATAACATTTTCTTCCTGGAAACAACACCTGCAGGTGCTCTTTGGTCCAGAAACGCTGCTCACCTCCAGCAGGGATAGTGTTGCTGAGCTGTGAAGTGAAGTGATTAATGACTGTCCTGAGGGAAGGGAGCGGCAATGTTGGCATGTGACATGTGGCAACACCTGCCCAGGTAGCACTTCTCCTTCCTTGGATAGTGCCTGGGCACAGGCACCAATAAATCTGCTGCTGTCTGGGTATCAGCAGTGTCTCCCAGACTGACATTTCTTCTGTTTGGCTCGAGCACCTGACAAATGATGGAAGCACAAGAACAATAAAGACTGAATCTTATCTTAATAGTCTCTCACTGTTAACTGTCTCCAGATTTATTCATCACTCAAGGAGGGAGAGAATGTGCCAGACACTACTGGTGTGAACCCAGGTGAAGCTTCTAACTTTACCAGAGCTGTCTGATTTCCATCAGTGAGCTCTGATCCTACGTTTTGTTTCTCTTTCAACGTGCATGCTGACTATGGAGAACAACATAGGTACCACCTTCTGCCATTTGCAGTGCCCCTGTTGCTCCTGGGGAAAAGGGAGAAGCGGGGACACTGGTTCTCTCCAGACAAGTAGCTGAAAAAGAAGACCGTGGAGGGGCTGAATAATCCAACTGCCCATCACCATGCTTCCCTCTGCCATTCCCATGCTCTAGGAAAGAAATGTGAATGTGCTTGAATGATGCTGAAAAGAAAAAGGAGATCTGGGTGTCAGTGGATGAGAGAGAGGAGGAATCTGACAGCAGAGGCAGGGTGCTAAAGCCTGTGGCCAGTAATCCTTCTTATCTGCTGGGGCCTGTGTTGATGACCTACAAACTGGTATAGAAGCAAAAAGAGAAAAATTCATAGTGGCTCAAGGAAACATAGCTCAGGCCTTTTGTAAAACCCAGCACCCCCCGCCAGCATCTCCTAAACCATGCCATACTTCTGCCCACTGAAAGCATGAGATCATTTTTCTAGACAGATCCTAATTTGTGTTTCCTTTGGCACTTTTCCCTAAACAAAATAAAAAATAATAATAAAAAAGACATCTTCTGCTGAAGTTCCCACCTTAGAGTTCCCCTTCTTAGTTCCCCTTCTTCATCCACTTCTCAGAGACTTACTGTCATTAGATGCCCAGCTGAAATCCCCCTGAAATTCTTTAATTAAAATGGACGTTAAGAGCTCACTTGTTCAAGCCAAAGAACATTAGGAGGAATTTAAATGAAGAGGTTTTTAAATCTGTGACATTTGCTCTAATGAAAAAAACACTTTCTAATCCTGAGTGTCTCCTAATTCAAAACAGATTGGAAAGACTGCAAGTGAAAACAATCTTTTTTTTTTTTTTCCCCTCAAAAAAACCCACATCCTGAAATTAGTAAACCTAACTGGCAAATAACATTCCTCTTTCCCCCACAGATTCCCCACATCATCTTGGAAGCAGGCACTGAAAAGGAGGTATGTGGACATACCCTCACATGTGTGCATTTTGTGATAGGATAATTAACAGAACTTGCAGAAATTGCCATCACATCCATCCCAGCATCTGAGGAGGAAACCATCACGGGGGATGCTGAGCACTCCTGGTCCACCTAATGAGAGGTGTATTGCTGCCACGGTGTGCTGAATGCTGAGGAGGAGCAGGCAAACAATCTCTTTGCAACAGAGAAGAAAACACACTTCCAGTAATTTGTTGCAGTAGGACTATTTTGACCTGAAAACACTGAGATAATGAAATGTAAGATAAGAAGAGAAATAAAAGTGTGAAGCCTCAAATGAGAGTGACCTGGGGACTGAGCAAACCATTTCAGAGCTGCTTTAGACAGATGCTAGACAGAAGAAACACAATCCCCTCCCTCATGGTCTTTCTTTTTAACAATGGCCATTGGAAGAGAAGGCAAACAAGTAAACTACTTGTGAAAACTGTAGGCTCCTTAGTTTTCTCTGCATTTCACAAATGAAAGTCCTGCATGGTGGAAGGTGACGTGACCTGTCTTTCCCTTATCTGGCTTTTATTTGGGAATATTAACCTCAGCATAAATCAGCAGAGAAGAAAACTGGCTGGCTGCTACTGCTACTTACTGTAAATCCCACTCAATCATGGTCCTTAAGGACTTTATCCCTTTCCCTAGGAAAAAAAAAAACAAAAAACAAACTTGACTATACCAACAGAAATCCTTAAAATATCTCTAGTCTGTCAGATGTCCCAGTCCCCTGTGCTGGGACAGTGACCTCCTGCTGGGACAGCTTACCCTCTTCTCTCTCTCTAAATACAGGAGTGGTGCCCAGCCTCTGCTGGGCCAGGAGCAGCATCCTGCTCTGCTCCTCTGGGCCCTCATTTGAATCTTTTCATGTCTTGTGACCAGAGGCAATGCAGGACTCTTTCAGAAGCAGAGCATCTTCTCTGAGCTGTAGTCTGGGGATTTCTGAATGAGGGCACAGTGTTCTGGTGTGTTCAGCAAAGTAGACAGACATCAATCTGAATTAAACTTCCCACCTCCTTCAGACTGGGCAGAAGCTGGCTCCAGAACTAAAACTGACTGGCAGACTCATTTCTCTAATGGGACAAGCAAAAAAAATTGGACAGAAAGGCCCAAATTCTGAAGTCTGGATCAGGGTGTTTGTCTCACATAGTTTAGTATCACTTTAGTTCAGTGCACAACATTACCTAGATTGACAAAGCAGCTGCATATGACATTCTCTTCTTTAGTATCCCTTTCTGGCTGGTTGCTGTGATTGGATGGATGGTAGGGCCAGTGGTTCCAGGTGGACTGCATGTGCATTGCTGCTTGCTGGCTCCCTGTGAATACACCAGCACAAATGACAGCAATATTCCCAGAAACACCTACTTTTAAGCATCTATCAGGAACTTTGTGGAAGTGTCTTTAAATTCGTCCTACTGAGTAGTCACTTTGGGAAGATGAAACACTTTACCTATGAGTCCAATTAAAACAACTTAGGCTTTAAAGCTTGTGTACTCATAGCCACCTCCTTGAAAGAATAATCCTGTCTTGGCATAAATGGATATAAATCAATGAAGATCAAGGAACTAACACTCATTTATGCTCACTGACAACCCAGCTTAGATCTTACTCAGTAAATCACCTGAAATACTGCAGAAAAATTCAGAACTCTTCCGAAACATCTGCAGATAGAGACAGAAAACACATTACTCAGTGGGAATGAACTAATTGGCAGTATGGGGCTCCTTAGCTTCTGGATGCTGAATCTGTAAATATAAAGCACTTATAGTCATTTGTCAGTTTAGAAAACAGGTCTCTTAATCCTGACTGTCCCCTCTGAGATCCCATTTGCACCTCCAGGCACCATTGATGTTGTTCTTCTAATCTTCCTCCTCTTTTGACTCCTTGTCACCAAGGATGACCCACCATGAATAAAAGATTAGGATGTACTAGATTCAAACACAGCCTTTGCTGCTGGGGTCAACACTAACTCCTGAGCTGTGGGATAGGAAGGTGGTAAAGCCCAAAGGGTTCAGCTCAGGTCTCCATCACAGAAGGGCCACCTCCCGTCACCTCTTGGTCCAGGTTGAGAAGATAATGAGAGAGCTTTCTTCATCTGTGAGACCTAGTGGGGCCAAGGCAGTGCTCTGAAGGCTGTCAATTTTAGGCCTGTTTTCAAACAGATGACAGGGTATGTCCCCAGCAAATCCATAGGTTGATAGATTGGGTGAAGGCTCAAATGGTGGCCAGAGACATATATTAAGGATCTAAACTTTGAATTTCTTGGCTCAGCCTGCTCCAGACCTGCACCTGAATGCAAGGAAGAGTTTATGTCAGAGTGGTGCTGGGCTGGGGGATATGTGCCTGGCTTTCTCTCCTGAAGTTTGTCCAGCACTAGTTTGCAGCCACATGGCATGAAGCAAGGGTGGACTTGAGTATGGCCCCAAGCCTTTGCTGGCAATGCAACGAGGTCTGCACAAAAGATGTGAGCAGTGCTCCAGAGTAGATGACAGTAGGAGCCTTTGTTCCTACTCCAAAATCCATGGAGAACCTGCACTCGAAGAGTAACCTGATCATAGAATCATTAAGATTGGAAAAGACCTCTAAAGTCATCAAGTCCAGCCATCACCCAACACTACCATGACCATTAAACCATGTCCCCAGGTGCCACATCTACATCTTTCCTGAACCCCTCCAGGGATGGTGACTCCACCACCTCCCTGGGCAGCCTGGGCCAAGGCCTCACCACTCTCAGTAAAATAATTCTTCCCAACATCCAGCCTAAACCTCCCCTGGTGCAACCTGAGCCCATTTCCTCTCATCCTATTGCGAGTAACCTGGGAGTAGAGAGAAGAGGAAAAAACCCCACCTGATAAATGCACGTGATGCAGATGAACTCTTAGCTCCACTGCTGGCTGCATCCCAGTAGGTGTTGAGTGGTGGGGACACGTGCCATACCAGACCTTGGTGTGAGGGATGGCACCCCATGTGTGAGAGGGCCATCCAGGACTGGAAGCCAAGCCAGGCATACCCCTGAAGCAGTGTGAGGGTTGTGGCTTATCCGTGTGTCAGGGGCTGAGTGAAGTGCCCAGAACTGGGGTTGGATCCATGGGTGATTCTCTTCTCTGCAGAGACAATCGAGACTGATGGTGAGGAAAAGCCATCAGCTGTTGAGTACCAAAATATTTCTATTGGCTCTCATCCAGGACCTGGCCAATGGTGGATGAAAGCCACCTGGGTGATCAGCACCATGTATCCTGCTTGTCAAGAGAACAAGAGTTAAGCAGGTCCTGCTTGCAGAGGTCTGTGGAGAGTTCATCTGCTGGTGGATGCACCAGAGTTGCCTTAGGAAGGACCTTCCAGCTATCTCTGAATGACCAAGGTAATATCTAAATATGATCTCATCTGGCACTTCCCCCAGGATGGCTTTGTGGGGGGGCTGGGCTCCTGCCTGCCTTCCTGCCCTCCCTCCCTCCACGGGATTGTGGCTTTGTTTGTTCCACCCATTATTAGTCAAACTCTATTGTTTGTGTTCTGTTTGAGTTTATGGTTTCCTCTGGTGTACCTGTGACTGGCCAGGCTATGTTATTCTTCCATCTCCAGGAGACAGATAATAAATCTATACTGATCTTTCAGTTGATAACCTTGTCTTTCCTGATGGGGTATCTATTTGGCAAAACAATTATAAAGATTCTCCTCCCCTGTCACCCACAAAGTAGGATGGGACACCTGACTTACTGAGTCTGAAAGCTAGAGGCTTGGGTATTTTGAAAGCAGAAAAAGCCATAGATTCTCTCATTTAATGTCTGGTACATGGAATGGGATTTTGCTCAGTTGTTGCCATATTGAGAACTTGTATAAAGTTAAACCTCACAAAGCTCAACAAGGCCAAGGGAAAGGTCCTGCACCTGGGCTGGGGCAATCCCAAGCACAGATACAGGCTGGGTGGAGTATGGATTGAGAGTAGTCCTGAGGAGGAAGATTTGGGGGTGCCATTTGATGAAAAGCTGACGTGAGCCAACCACGTGTGAGTGCAGCCCAGAAAGCCAGCTGTAACCTCAGCTGCATCAAGAGAAGTGTGGCCAGCAGGTGGAGGGAGGTGATTCTCCCCCTCTGCTCTGCTCTGGTGAGACCCCACCTGGAGCACTGCATCCAGTTCTGGAGCCCCCAGCACAGAAAGGACGTGGATGATGAAGATGATCAGAGGGCTGGAACACGTCTATGAGGACAGGCTGAGAGAGCTGGGGTTGTTCAGCCTGGAGAAGAGAAGGCTCTGGGGAGATGTTATTGCAGCCTTCCAGTATCTGAAGGGGGGGAGGGCCTACAAGAAGGCTGGGGAGGGACTTTTTACAAGGGCTTGTAATGATAGGATGAGGGGTAATGGCTTCAATCTGGATAAGGGTAGATTTAGTTTAAATGTAAGGAGGTCCTTCACTGTTAAGGTGGTGAGACACTGGTACAGGTTACCCAGGGAAGCTGTGGATGCTCCATCACTGGAGGTGTTCAAGGCCAGGTTGGATGAGGCTTTGAGCAGCCTGGTCTGGTGGGAGGTGTCCTGCCTGTGGCAGTGGTGTTGGAATGAGGTGGCCTTTAAGGTCTGTTCCAACCCAAATCACTCTATGATAAATTTGTTTAAACTGTAAGGAGGGCAATGAAGGGGAAGGTGATGATCTCATCTCTCTGGTGGTGAGGAAATGGAATGAAGCTGCACCAGGGGAATTCAGATTGGATATTAGGAAGAAGCTCTTCTCCAAGAGAGTGGTTGGTCCCTGGGACGGGGTCCCCAGGGAAACGATCGTGGCCTGTCAGAGTTCAAGGAGCATCTAGATGATGTTCTTAGTCATGGTTTAATTCTAAGTAGCTTTGCAAGGAGCAGGGAGTTGAGGTCAATGATCTTTATGGTTCCCTTCAAACTTCTTTAGATATTCTGTGATTCTATAATTCCATGAAACTTAACTTCCTGAAAAGTACCCTGCTAAGAGCCTGCCTTGAGAAAATGGTATTGAGGGACAGTCTTTAGGCCACCACTTTGATGAACCCTCCTGAAGGTTAATCTTGCTTTTAAAATATGTGTCTTGTTTCCTCCAGCAATCATTCAGCTTACCTCTGCTGCTCAGAAGTGGCCTTCAACACCCACTGCTTTGTCCCTCTGAGGGCACTATACCCACCACAATCAGATGCCTCATGAGCCTTGTCACAGCCCAGACCAACAGGCCATTACAGCCTCCACCAGCTGGTACTTCTCAGATCTTTAAGCCATGTCCAGGGCTCTTCTCCACACACCATCTCACACCTAACAGCCTTTTAAATCCCCAGGCTTGGTGCTGGTTTGAGAGCCATACACAAACTTAAACCAGCCTGACTGTTCTACCTGTTGAAACACCTGGTGACTACATGTTGAGTAGATAAGAACTGATTTTTGAACAAACTCATTTCTTATCAGTTTGAGATCCAATTCAACGCTCACACTGTTGTCTGATACTTTTCTCTGGAAGCAGCCTCACAGAAACTACCAGGACAGCTGTGGTGGCACTCAAAACAAACAAGGATGGCAGAATTGGGTCTGCTGAAAGGAAGCTGTAAATGAAATTCACCTTCCAGCGTTCACTGCGAGTGAAGCTGATCTGCATTTCCTACACCAAGCAAAGGCTACAGCTCAGATGCTAATTTTATCTCACTGGCTTTGTACCGTCCTTGATCTTCAAGAGAATTCAAAATACCGTGGAGCAAATCTATCACTAAGTTGTTTTAAAGAAGTAACTGCAAAGTGCATAACACTGCTCAAGGGGAAACAGCTTCCCTGCTAAACACAGAGTATGAAATCAGATCACACTGGCAGACCAAAAAAATGGCTTCTTTATGCCTAATCCTCACAACATGGCTATTAGGGGAGACCAAGACAGTTTGGTCTTCATCTGCCCTCCAAACTCATCCCTGATACAGCTTATAGGAAGGCCAAGCCCATCTTCAGTTTCTAATGGCTTGTGAGAGCGTGGTCCCTTTGCTAAGCAGACTCAGGGTGATTGCCTGTCACAGGCATCAGGACCACTTGGTGTTGTTGGACACAGCTATTGCAAGAGACCTTCTCCACCCTGAATGCAAATACCCAGTGCCAGGTGCTGGGGTGGGGAAGGCCTTGAAGATGGACAGTGGTGCCTCTGATGGTCCCAGCAAGCCAAGGTGAAGATAGGTGGGGGAGCAGACAATCTCACCACTGCTGCCTGCTCGCCTGGCTGGAGGCATTTGCACTAGGACAGGAAGCACAAGCCCAGGAGAGATGGGTCTAGAGTGCTTTAAGCCCTGCCAACGGCTTGTCAGAGCAGCTCCCGTGATCAAAGCTTGGGCTCCTCTCCTCCTGCAGAGCTCCAGCTGAGGTAGGAATTTAGCATGAGCTTCAGGGCTTGATGCTCTGCTCCCAGGAGCAGGATCAAACTTGTGCTAAATTGTAGATAAATCTGCTGCCACAGTTTTTGAGGCTTTTTGCAAACAGCATGGGCTGCTACAGCTGAACCATTCTTGTCTTTTGTTGGTATTAAACTCGAGAGGTCTCTTGTCCAGGTGACAGGTATTGGGGTGCTGCAGAGCCACAACCCCCCGACAGCAAGTGGCAGAAAGCACCTGGGCAGAGCTGGCTCCCACAGCACGGCTGGTGTGGTGCTACCAGCACCAATTCTACATGCTTTTTCCAACTCCTACTAAGCAAAAGAGGAGAAAAATGAACAGCAGCTCTGTCTGGGAAGGAGAAAGATAGATGACCAGCATTACCTCTGGCAAAGCACACCTTGGAGGCGACTAAAACAGCTCTGCCACACTTGAGTAACACCTCTTGTGATTTCTCCTCACTCTGGTAAGACAGACCTGGACCAGGAAAATGCCTTCTTTGCATTTGTACAATGTGCACCATGGTGCTGCTCAGCAGGGGCCAGGCCAATCAAGCTGGGGTCCATCACAGCCTCAGAAGAACACCCACCATGACAGGACAATGGGCAGGCTCCAAGGATCTCTTCTGGAGGGAGGCCAGAGAAGAGAGACAGCCATTCTTTGTTACTGTCCTCCATGTTCACCTCCACACTTCTTTTCAAGGTTATTTGACCATCTTCCTTCCTTCTTAGCCAGCACTGAGGTCTCACAACCTTTGTAAATGTATCTGCCTCCTTGAAGAGGGGTCCTGGGCACATCCAAAGAGATGGGTCCTCATGAAGATGAAGGAAAGGAAGGATTTAATTTGACAGCACCACAACCTAATCCTCCACACCTGAACAGCTGAGGTGCAGCTGGAGACATCTGTTCTGCAAGTGGAACCAGGATATTTGCCAGGGAGTTTAGACTCTCTGCTCCCTGCCCGTATTCTTTTTTGTCTATTTAGAGATTAGTAAAATGAAAAGAAGGAACTGGAGAAGCTACTGAATTGAAAATGAGAAATGAGCTGAGGTAGGTGTTTTGTTTTGGTTTTATATTTGTTTCATAGTGCTTGGAATACCAGATACCCTCATACCAGCTACTGGTCTGCACTGGAGCCTGCTTTCCTTGAGCCTCTGTCCACAGAGTGGGCACACTGCAGACAAGTGTGAAAGGTGAATGATGAGAGATGCCAAACTTCTCTTTCTTTAGCACACTTGTGCTCAGATCACTTTCCCTAGACTCTCAGTGCTTTCATTAAGTATTTCCCTTATTTTCAGAGCAGGTGCTCGTTCCCATTCTTAATGAATCACTCTGCTCACTTGTAAACAAGACCTTTATTAGCTCCACAAGCTTGTGTTTATTTCTGTGTTTTTTCCTTTTCCATATCAATATTGAAAACACACTACCCCACTCTGAATTCTTTCTCTATGCCCTTTTCCATCCCTGCTGCCTCTTCCCCACTTCTTTTTCTTCCCTGTCCACAGTTTGCTCACTCCTGGGTTTATCTGTGCTGACAAAAATCAACCCTAGATTTTACATTCCCTTGGTTGGCCTGAATTAAATCATTGTGATTTAATTTCTTTCTGAATGATGTTCATTCAAAGGAGATCTTATCCCTGTGTGGGTATAATCCCTTAGGTGCATTAGAGATTGGTGGGAACTGAACACCTAAATCCTCCAGGCAGACTTCTGAATCTCTGCTGTCCACCTCGCTTTGGAGAAGGCTACACACCTACTTATTTATTGGATGCTTCTGCACCTTGTACTCCAAATTCTTGTCTTATTAGTATTGTAAATTTGCATCCTGGGGTTTAAACACATGAAACCAGGGTGCTGCTTCCCCTCCCACCAGCTCTGTCCAGGGACAAGACTTTCTTTATCACAAGTCCTAGGAATAGTTCTGTAATGTAAATAGGCACTTATGGTATTTTTAACAAGCATCTGCTTTATCACACTGCCTAGTGAGAGCCTGGGCAGAAATGCCATGAAAGCAGAGGAAGGTAAGACTACCATTTAGACTAATTAACAGCAAATTAAGTAAAACTGACACACACATACATTTTCAGCTTCTGCATCTAAGAGGAGTGAGTGCAGCAGAGATGTCATTATTCACATTTCCCATCATCTGTTTTTAACCAGCACATACCTACCCAATTACCTGGGGAAGGAAGAAGGAGAAAGATACTGAAGTCAATAAGATAATTCTCATTTACATAATTTTTCTGCATTGTGTTTAATAGTCTGCGAGTAACTGTAGAAGAATATATAGTCCATTCTTTAAAAAGCTCCAATGCACTAATTGACATTAAATTACATGGAACTCAGTGTCTGTCTTCTGTTCATTGGGAGATAATATGCAAGCCACATTTTTATGTGCTATCATTAATATTGATAGATGAACCACCATACTCACCACAGAACCACTTCCCAGATGTGTTTCCTCTTCCTTCAGCTGTAGGTGAGCCTAAAAATAATAACCCATTTATTTCCCCCATTAAAATGCCTTATTTGCTGCACCCAGGACTGCAATCCCTTAGCATTTGAGACAGTCATCACTGCAGGTAGCAGTGCCTATTTGCAGCATTAATCCTGGGCAATGCAACTGCATTCTTTTTTCCCATTATTTTGCATATGCTATAGCTCGATTGGCCTGTCAGGGTGACACTTCCATCACAATCAAAATTTAGAAGAATTTAAAGCTAAGTTGGCAGGACTAGAAAGGGGAGTCTAACATTATGTTCCTTGGAAGAGGCAAAACATCAGAACCTACTTCCCAGTTCATCATGGGAGCTGCTGGGAAGGGAGCACAGGTCTTGCTGGTGCTTGCAGGAGATTCAGGCTGCGTGGCAGCTTGCCCCTTGCCTGCTCCCCAAGACTGCTAACAAAGGAGCCAGTTAGTACCACTTGCCACGTGAGCACTTTTTTCCGCCAGGCTCTGGATTGAAACCTTTAATCCATTTTGCACAGGCAGAGGCACACAAAGTGTTCAAGCATGGAAAAAAATCCACAAGTTCTGAGGGTTTGCAGTACCCTCATGGGTTTTATTCTTTGCCTCAGACTTGTGGCTTTCATTGAAAAAACAAAGAAAGGTTTCTTGCCCTTCTGATGGCAAAACTAATAGCAAGGACACTAGTCCTTGCTGCTGATCACACAGACAGCCTGCCAACAGCCCAGGTGCCTCATGACACTTCCCAGCACAAAGCAGAATAACCAAGGAGCTCTGTGCTATTGTCTTTCTGCTCTTTATGATCTGGAGTGAATAAGACAGGATGGAGAGCCCCTCCAAAATATTCTCTGTCCCAAGTGGCCCAATTGCACCCTGAGCTCTCAAGCAGATTCTGCCAAAGAGTGCCTGGGTCTTACCACCACCACATTTCAATGTGTGAAGGATGATGATCTGCTTCCCTGCACCAGTGCAGCCTCCTGCTTGGACCTCCACAGGGCTGAAGATAAACTGTCTCTTCTTCTGCAGGACTCCTCCAGGACCCAGTTTCTCTCCTCTTGCAGACAGCCATTTGCTCTTTGAGGCTGCAGAAGGAGGTCCTCTGAGACTGTGCAGAGCTGTCCCAGAGGCCAGTTGCCAGCAGGCAGCTGTCTCACCCCCACCTGAGGAGCCCTGCCAGTGGTCCAGCAGCACTGAGCAGCTCACTCACTGCAGTGTGCCAAGAACAAGGCTACAGAGAGTGGCATTTGACAAGTGTGTGAGGTGCCTTGCCCAGCTCCCATCAGCAGGGCTTGAGAGTGTTGCCACCAACTTGAAGGCAGCTGGATCTAGTTTAGATGACTCAGTCCTGCCCTAAAGACCTAAGATCTTCTAGAAGGATGACATTTCCTTTCAAAGAAAGGGATCAAACACAGCTCACACACTAACAGGAGGGTATCATTTGCCATCAAGGTAAATGGAATGCAGGCTCCCCACTGAGCTTTAGATGACTCATCAGGCAAACGTTCCTGAAAACCTCCTGTCAAACAGACTTTACATTAAAGGCACCATCAGAAAGAAGAAAGTGTTTTTCTCAGGATGTGTATTAAGTCCTGAAGCTAATTAATCCATGCATTTACAAAAGAAATGCTTGACAATACACATAGTTCAACTGAGTTCAAGATATGAAAGAAAATATCAGAACAAGAACCCTATACATCTCCTTTGGTCCGTGACATAACTCCTTAGGAGAAAATCCCATTTTTTTTCCCCCCACAACTAAAATCCTGTGTCAAATCTTGTCTTTATACTCAGCCCACTGAAGTTTTGAGTGTGAGATCCCTGTGTAAGGACTCCAGGTTCTACACCGCTGACTTTAACAGGAATGCAATTGGGAAAGAGCATCACCCCAGTGCAGCTCGTGGTAAGGATGCAGAATATTTGAGTGTGGAGGAAGTAATGCAGAACTTCTTCCTCAAACACAACAGCAGATGTGCTTAGGTACCTGGCTGACACAAGCATAAGGAGGATCCAGCTGGTGAACAGTAGAGATGTGGCACTGATGGATGGCTCACTGAGGTCCAGCTCTTGGCTTGGACATTCACACCAGCATCTCATGGCTTTCGAGGCAATAGCACAAGAGTCTGTGCAGGGCTGTCCTTTACCCTTGGGGGAAACTCCTGGAGGAACGGGTAGGTTGGAGAGACCTAGTAATGTCTGGAGGTTATAGCTTTCCAAGGAGAAGATATCTCTTATGGAATTGGCTCAAGTAACTACCCAAGTCTCCAAGAAAAAGCAGACACACAGTAAAGGAAAGGGAGAAGTTTGGAAGCTTCAGTGTGAAATGAAACTAAGGGACTCTGCTAGTCACAGCAGGTGCCACGGCCACGAGACATCTCTAACACCATGACCAGGAGAGCTGTGCCAGTGCAGCCAATACTCACTGCAAATACTGATGAGCTCTACACCCAGTAGAGCTCTCCACTGCACAGGCATCCCTAACTGCAGATGGAAAGGTGTGAGCTCCTGTGATCTGAGACAGACTAATCTAAGATACTGACATTCCAGGAGCAGAATGTACTGACACTCGGCTTGGAGGAGAAGGAAAAAGAGGTTGTAACAGGTTGGGGATTTAAGAAACAGCAGCAGTCACAACAGAAATCCCAGAGCTTGGACTCCATGGGACAAACAGTGCTGCCTCTTGCTTTCTGTACCAAGCAGGATTGGGCCCTGCCAAACGCTTTCCTGGAGTGGGATTTGGAATCAAATTATATTAATTGCTAGTTCTGCTTTTATGGGGCTCCTGCAGGTTCAAAAATGCAGTTTCTGGCTGTGTAGTTTCATTGTATTGCTTATTCCTTTTGTCAACAAGTGAGGCTGTTTACAGAGTTCTGGCTTGACTGTATGGGGTTTAAAAGCTGCCAGACAGGAGGACAGTGGGGAGGATTACATCCATCCCAGTGACAGCGTGGTCAGTAAATGAGTTCCCTGGCACACCTTCATCTCCTAGCACCCACATCTGAGCTATGGAGAACACAGACCCAGGCTCAGTCCTGGTGAAGTGCCTGGTCATCAGTCAGCTTGTGAAAGGGCACCCACTCTTCTAGGGCTGGAGGCCACCTCTGTGCCCCACACCCCAGTGCTGACTGGGAGCACAGGCTGGCTAAGGGGTGTAAGCCTGACCCTGCCACATCCTCCTCCACATGAGCCAGCATTTCACTGCAGGGACTGCATCAGGTGGCCAGCAGGAGTGAAAAAATCCCACATATCACCCTGCATGCAGCTATGTCCATGCTTGCAAGTCCCAGCTCTCAGGGCAGCCTTCCTATACATGGCCCCAGGTCTGGCATCACTGCCTGCAGGCTCTCACACCTCACAGGCAAGCAGCACCCATGGAGCTGCCATGGACCAGCCTCTCCCTCTCTGGGCAGCACAGACTGGGGGTCTCCATGGAGCATGCAGCAAAGGGGAAGAAAAAAGAAAGCTTTACTCTAATAAAATACTTCAAATGCAGCACTGACATCACTGTGGGTTTTCAAGCTACTGAATCTGCCTTTTTTAGCTTCCCAGAAGCACACAATCACATGTAACCTTTGCCTGAAAAACACTGGCTTCTAGTCCTCAGCAGCAGAGGAAATATGAAAAAGATGAGTAAGAGAAGATACCAATCAGCTACTGAATGGATTTAAGAATGAATTAATCCAGCCTTGTAATTTCTGCATTCAGCAACACTCAGCCTACACAAACAGGAGAAGCACAGGGGTGCTGGCCACCACAGGTACTGGGGTGCAAGTGTGCACTGGCAGTGTGAGTAGCTGGTGCAAGGGAAAGTGGCTCTCATGCATCTTGAGATCAGGAGCCAGGGCTACCAGGACTCTGGCTCTGCAGGCCCATACCTTAGGACCATGCTATTAGCACACAAAGCTCATTTCACCTTTCCTGTCCAGTATAGATAGGTCAGTGTGTACTGCAGACAGTTGGCCTGGGGCAGCAGGGAGCCAAGACCATCCAAATGGTCTGAGGGCTGCTCAGGCCTGTCACATTGTCTTTACATATAAAACCTCAACAGATGGGGAGATAGGATCTCAAATTATTCCATGTAGCTTTATTATTTCATAATAACATCTTTAATGCATCTTAGAAGCTTGGAAGGACTCCTTTCATGCCTAATTGCAAGGCTTTCTGAGAAAGCAATCACTGCTCAGAGGCATTTTCCAAGGATTTTTCTATCTTTTGCCTTTATAACATCAGTCAAGCAAACCACTATTCAGCAGTCTCTGTAGTCTGGCTCCCTTTTTAACCTCTCCTGTAAAACCTTTGGATATTATTATCCCTCCCCTATTTGTTCATGTCTTATGAGCACAGATGCCTATTTGGAGCTTGCATTAGCACGCTCAGCAAACAAAGAGAAGACATGAAAGGAGCAAAGAGAGCAGTTAAGTTGAAAGTCTCTTGGATGGTCTTGGAAGTTATTTGTTGCCATATGAGAAGCAATCTTTCATCTGCTTTCCCCGGGCACCACTTCAGTGTGGAGGGGAGTGGAGGAGGTAGGCAGGGGTCTAGGTACAGGTGAGGGGTCCCTGCAGAGGACTCCAGCTCATGGCAGCTGGGAGAAGGCTCCCTCGGGGGTGGGGGTTTGAACACTTTATCCCTGGGCTGCAGCACTACAAAGACTCGTGTTGAGCAGAGGCATTGTCACCATGTCAGCCACTCCTCCGGGCTCACAGGAACAGTAAAGTCAAGTGGGTGCACACACACACCCCCCAGCAGCAGCTGCAGTGCCTGCCTGCCCGGGGTGCTTGGCATGCGGGGTGGCTACGGCACCCACAAGAGCCCTAGCCACGGTGGCCACTCCCCACAGAGCAGCCAAGCCATGGGGAAAACCCTCCTGCTGGGGTCACCCCAGCACAAGGTGGAATGGACAGGCAAGAGCTGGATGAGGAGAGGCAGGAAGATGAGCCTTGCCCAGGCTGTGGGAGCCATTCCACCCACGGAGCAAGGGCATGGTGCTCTCCATCCCTCATACCAGAGGGGCTTCACAGACCTCCTGGGAGTAAACACACAGCAACTGTGACCTTTGGAAGCTATCTTCCACTGAGTAATAGTTCCCTCTAATCACACAACCATTAATTGTTTCATAATAAACACATTCCCTCAGTAGTCAGTAGGAGTTGGACACAAGGGCTCCACTGCTCATGAAGATTGCTTTGCTCCAGCTGCTCCTGGAGACACCTTTTGTGTGGGGCCAAGGCCCACTACAAAGAGAAGGACTAAAAGGGACAGGGCTATAATATCTGATGTTGCTGGTATCCCTAGGGGCATTAATTCCACTCCTAACCAAACTAATTTGTCTGCTTTTTTTTCTGGAAAGGCAGCTGATGGCTCCTCAAAGTATTTCATGGTTACTTGATTACTCCTCAGTGTGTTTGACTCCTCAAAGTAGTTCAAGAGCCGTTGTACCAGCTGAGTCAGAAATACCCAGAGAGTTTTCTAATACCTGATTTGTGTGTTCACACCTCTCATCTCTGCAGAGTAACCTGGAGACAACGTCCAGTTATGGTACCATCAGGGATATCACTTCTTGCTCTAAGCAAACTGCATTCCCCATCACACATGAACCATGAGTCCATATTGGATTCACAGCTGGAAGGAGGTGAACAGAGTCAGAGTATCTCAGTTGCATTCTTCTTTTGCCTCAGTGTCTGCTGTGCCTATGTTCTCCTGCTCTGGAAGAGTTGTGTCTCTTTTCCTTCTGAAGAGGTGGGGAGGATACATCAGGAATCATGGCCACCCCCTAATGACCCTTGATGTTTAAAATCCAGCTTTTTACTGTAAAGAGTCAGTCATCACTGTTCTAGCTACATTTCGTCCTGGCAGTGCTGAGTTAACAGTTGGACTTGATCTTAAAGGTCTCTTCCAACTAAAATTATTCTGGTTCTATGATTCTGGAAAGATAAGCAGCAAAGCAAAAGAAGGAATCATAAGAAAGGCAAACGCACACTGGAAATGGTCCTGGCACAAAACCCAGGGAATTTTGATCTCTTATCAGCCAGCATCAGCCTCCCATACTGCTCTAGGACACAGTCCTCTTCAGCATATTTAGATTTCTTTTTGATCTGCTAAACAGGTACCAGATCTGCTGCACAGGTTGTCTGTACATGTCTGTCACACAAAAGCCACAGCTGGCACCTGCAATACCTGTGCTGCAGCCACCCACAGAAGATATGCTGCAGGCAGTTAGGCTCTTATAAGCACAGGCTCAGAAAGCCAAGGCCTCTGAGAAGTGTTCTTATGAGAATAAACACAGGTCCGTGGACCACTGCTGCTTTAGATTCAGTGGGGATCTGCTAATGCTCTTTCCATTCCCCATCACCACCTAAGAGGTTTCCTGACAATAAGATCACAGATGAGTTCCAGGAGGAACATCCCTGGGGACAGTCATTGCCACCAGGCTGCTGCTTCTCCAAGCTGCTCGTTAACTGGACTTCCCAAGTGCTGCTGGTCTACCTGGCTGTTGCTTTAACACCCAAAGGGAAAGGGCTTTTTTTTCAGCTCAGGTTTTTTAATTTCTTCTTTATCTGTTCATTTGTTTGAGAAGGAGACAGACTCTTTTCATTTGTGCTGTGAATAGAAAGCAAACCAAGGTTTCCCCAGGCCTGCATCTCAGAAGGCATGGTGTCAGTGCTAGCCTCCCAGCTCCATCAGCTTCGTGGAGACAAGAGCACTCAAACATACCACAAAAATCCATACCTCCTGTGCAATACCAGCACTACACTATCCACTGGCCCTAAAGCAGGAGGGAGAAGTTGTTGCTGTACTTCAATCTTTTAGCAAAGGCCAGATCTCAAGACCTCTCAGTGGCTCAGGAGAAGCTTTCCACATTTGTAAAGAAAACTCACCTGGAATGCTTTTGTTGGCTTTGCCAGAGTAACCCTGACACTCACTCATTGCAGATCTTGTCCAGAAATTGAAATAACACTAGGCAGCAGAATTAGACATAAGGGAAAGCACAGGGTACTCTTCCATGATAAAGCATTCAGTCATGAGGCCAGAAATATTTGCATCAGAGGAAGCTCAGAATAGAAATGGGGCATCAAAAATTTTGGCCACCAGAGTAGATCTAACAATTCTAGTGCTGCCACAGCTGATTTCTATAGCCAGATCCCTCTGCTGTAACTCTGTAGTTACAGCAGATCACACAGACTTTTTCTACAAGTCCTTCAAGGGCTTCACCTGGCCCAGCTCCAGGAAAGAAGACCCACCAGATCTGGCAGGGCTGATTTTGGAGTACACAGAGTTGAGGAAGAACTGCGTGATGCTCTCCACTTGTGTGAGTGTCATCCTTCACCTCGATGATAACTAAAAATAAAGTGCTGCAATAATCAAATAGATTGACTAAGACAGATGCTGCTTTTAACGTGTGTCCTGTAATTAACTTACACAGGGCTAGAAAGCTCCATCTCAGCCTCTTCCCCCAGTGGAGGAAGTTTGGCTTTCTAATAATAGGTGCTGGTAACACATGTTGAATTATAAAGTAATCTAAGTTGGTTTTGGCAGGAACAATCCAGATTTGTCGTGCTTCTATTTAATCTCCACGCCTGACACACGTTCATCTCCCAGTGGACAGGCTGCTTCTCTCGTAGCTCCTTCTGAATTTCTTTCCTCTGGCATAAGGTAGGGCACAAATTCTTCCCCGTGGGAGGGGAGGGCTGCTTTCTCTGACTGTCCTCTTGACAATGCATGTGCTGACTTGCTCTCACTTGCCATATGGTTTGCACACACTGGTTACCAACCACACACACATCCCAGCTAATCTGGAGGCACAGAATGCGTGCACACCCACGGAAAAGCTGCTGCAGCTATAATTGCTGTGCTCGGGTCGGGGTGGCCTCACCCAGAACTCTCCCATATGGAATTACACAGCACTGGCTGAGCAGCAGATGAAAGATGCTTCACTGCCTTCCATTCTCCAGCCTGCATGCATGTCCTTTCATTGTCTTTTGCCACTGTTGACATAAACTTCCATCATTCTGGGACACAGACTTGATAGTAAATGTTTGTTAGTGCTTTCTAGGTTATTAACTTTCCTCACAAATCCTCCTCTAAGCCAAATTTTCAGATCTTGATCCCAGTCAGTCTTAACACCCTTCCTTTCACCCCAGGTGTCTCTGGTATCACCTATTCCCTCCTGCACACCTCACCTTCTCCCTTCCTCCTCAGCTGCACTCTCATTTCTTACTTGCTCAGCTCTTGCTTGGCCAAATCACATCTTTAGGTAGCACTCTAGAAGGAATGCAGTTCAGGCAGCCAGTCACTTGATTTTTTTGGCCAGCCAGTCCCTTGCTGGCTTTGATCTCACCAGCTCAGCTAACATCCACAGTAACTGGATGACAGCAAGGGCTTCTGTGTATTGTAAAACCCCAAAATCCATACTGAACTGGTAATTTGGGTTGCTAGGCCACATTCTGTGCATTTTTCCTAGTGTTTCTTGCCAGGTTAAGAAGCCCATAATGCCTTTACATCTCCAGCTTGCCTGGTCAAGATGCTCTCCTTCATACATCCCAGTGCACACAGAAGCTCCTGGTGGTAATACAGGAGCTGTCCCTCTTCATCTCACCACTCCAGATCAGCCTGACCAACAATAACTAACCCTCATGCTGCTTTTACATTTGCTGCTGCATTTCCCTCTGCTCTTGGATTGCAGAACAATTTATCCTAGTCTGGCTCCTGCTTCCACAGATAAAAACACACCCTCACAATAATACTTATGTACAGTGTGTGCAGACACCTGCTAAAAATCCCCATTCTTGAAGGGACACCCCCAGTGCAGAAGAACACAGCTGTAACAGGTCAGGATTGAGTTGCAGACATCCCTTGGCTACACAGGCTGCACTGCCCAAAGCCCGTGCTCAGAAACATCACATGCAAAGACCTCAACACACTTGGGGCACTGCACACACAGATGAGCACCCTCCCAAGATGCTGCACCTCCACAGTTTTCTAGCTTTGGGTATGGGCAACTTTGCAGACCTACTGGGGACAGCCAGCACCTGAAAAGCTCACCTCAGAGTCCTGAAATATTAACTGGAAGTGAGCAATGGGGAGTTTATTCAGATGCAGCTAGAGAATCTGAAAAAAAATCCAAACCAAAATGACTTCCCAGTTTTTATCTCATTAGGGTGCCAGAGAAAGATATTTTGGCCATGTCTACATTGCATAGCATTGACCTGGTTTCCATGAGCACCATCTGCCTTCCCTGACTTCTGGGAAGGTAAAGAGCTCAGGATCCACCAGGCATGCAATATCTGGGTGGACAAAGATATAAATGATATTTCCTTACTGCATGCTCCAACACAGACTAAAACTCAGCCTTGAATTTGCTTTGTTGTAAGACCCAGCCTCTCTCTTGCCACTCATTATTTGTTCTGTTTGGCTGTTACACAAAGCAATGGTCACTCACAGCACAAGTACAGTGATGAGAGCAATCAGAGGATTGGATGTAGTAAATCTGTGCAGCTTTCCTTCTACTGTATTAGACAAGGAAAAGCCATAAAGCAGGAAAGCATTCTTGTAATGGGAGAGAAGGACAAGCACAAAGAAGATGGAGAGTCTGTAACCATGTTAACTAAACAAGCCCTGTAGAGTTTCCTGTCCCTCATGACTTTCATCCCTATCTGTTGAGCTTCCTAATGAGGACATGTGACTTTGTCTTGCTCTCATCACTTCAGCTGATGCAAATCAGGTTTGCTCCTCTCTGCTTTGTATGTTAACATCAGCAACACGGAGGTCATGTCCCTGATGCTCTCATTAGAGGCAGCACCAGTAGCCCTGGGCAGCCTGGGTGCCTGGCTCACTGCATTCAGACCCCTCTCAGGTAGAAGGGATCAGTGACAGGTCCTGAGCATGCCTGAGCTGTGGGGGATGCCACCAGCAGCTACAAGTTTCTCAGCTCACCCTGAAACCCAGCAGCTGCCTGCGCTGCAGCAGCCTGCACGCTGGGGTAACACCTCAGAGGCAGCCTGCTGTGCAGCAGAGGTGGCTGCCTGGTGTCCATGCCACCTTTGCCTTTCTCCAGAAGAGAAAGTCATCCTGGGGAGACCATCAAAATCAGAGGCTTCTGCTTCATGATCCAGCCTGCTGCCATGCTTCCCCAGGGCTTTATTTACAGCTCTGCTCTTCACCTCGGGTAGTGCTCTGAGCTGCACCATCACGCACTGCAGCCTGGAGCAGAGAAGCCACTGCCTCATGTGGGACTGGCTGCTCAGACACTTGGAGAAAAAAGGCAGAGAGAGAAGCACACAATGTCCTCACAGCACTATCAGTACCAGAGAGGTACCATTTCAGGTCACATTTGAAACAAAATGCTGCATTTCAAAGCATGATGCTGTTATTCAAGCCAAGCAAACTCACAGGTAAACCCACATACTGCTGCTCAGCTTGAGGAAGAGTAAGGAGAGCTTGACAAGGTTCAGGTTTCATGGCATGGAAGTTACATATTACATAAAATACAATGTGCTGCAGATTTCTGGCGTCCCTTAAGGCACTCAGAGCAGCACTTGCCTCAGGCAGCAGGTTTGCTGTGTTGCAGTTACATACATGATTTTCCAAGGCTTATATTTCAGCTGAATCAAAAGTTTGCATCTGAACAGGCAAAGGCTTCTCTAGTAGACATGTGTCATGCAAATGGAACTCTCCCAGAAAAATGACATCTCAACTTCCTCGGGCTTGTGATTTTGGACCAAGGGATAACCAAAACAAAGCTCTAGCCCTTCCAAAGGGAATTCAGATCCATAAATTTGAAACAGGAATATGCAGCAGAGGCTCTGACTGCTCTCACTTCTCTAGGTCTGCAAATGGTTTCAGGTAGGAAATACCGCTCTCAATGTTTCAGTGGTTTCTAGAAGAGAATACAGACTTGCAGATACAATACACACACAGTGCTTGTGCAAATGGGAAATAGAGTATTCATCCATGGACTCCAGCCCTTTATTATAAGCCACTGCTTTTCCTCTCATGCTACTCACTGCTACTTAGCTAGGGTAGCTGGAGAGAAGAGCTTAAGCAGCTAACCAGGACAGTGCTGTAGTCAGAGCATTTTGTGCTCAGTGCGAGATCCTCCTTCCCCTCTAGTGACAAAGAGAAACAGGGAAAACCCACTCTGCCTGGATCAGACTGTTCCTGGGATCAGCAGAGTCAAGAACATCCCTGGCTGCCCATCTGTGAAGGAATCTCACTGCCAGAGAGCACGGTCCTGAACAAGCAGCAACAGGTCACAGATCACAGGCCATGGGAAGGTGGCTGCAGTGGATAGAGAGGAGGTACAAAAGAATAGGGAGTGGACAATGTTTTGGGGGACTGAATCATCAGAGATTATGAAAACCTTGCTGGAGACTGAGACTCTGGACAAGGGTAGGTTGGACTCTGTGGAGTCCCACGCTCCCACAAGCTGGGACCTCCCCTCACTGATGGATGGTTAGGTGCAGCCTCCAGGCTGGTCTAGACTTGTCAGCACTGAGAAGACTTCTTGGCACATGGAAATGCCAAGCCCTGCTCCTGCTATAGGATCTCCAACTCAGAGGGAAGAAGAACAGAGGAGCACAAAAAAAAGGTACAGTCACAAACCCTGAATACTGGTTTTCAGCAGAATTACCCTTTATGGCAAGATTACAGCACACAGCAGCCATAAACAAAACTAAATATGGGTGGCTGTTTTTTTCTATGTTCTCAAAATGCAGTCAAAGCCACTTTCAACAAGTTTCACTGAAAAAAACTCTAGCAAACCTGCAAGTTTCACACAAAACACAAGCCATAAACCATCAAAGGTTCTGTTAGAGGGCTGGTGAACTTTAGCAATGCCTTTGATGAAAATGGTCTGAGTTTCAAGTGTGTAATGAAACCCCAAATCATTCAAGTTTCACATGGTTGCAAATATTTCTCACAGTTCTGATCAAAGGTGTATTCAGCAGGGAAGAAGCTTTGATTTTGCAGTACAGGGGATATGCTGAAATTTTCAAAGCCAGGCCCTGGGATTTAGATGAGCAGTTCTTCTCGGAAGCGCCACAGCTAAAGTTAGCAACGCTTAGGGGGAAGTAATGTGAAGATGGCATATTTGGATTACTCCTGTTACCACTAACCGCCTTCCCTGGGGTAAGTTTTAATCCCCCCTTCGACATCCAGGAGGCTGCATGCCCCCACAGCAAGCTTGCTGCCCTCCCTACATATCCATTTCCAACAGTCCTCCCTGATGTCACCCTGCTGGCCGCTGACATCGTGCTCTGTAGCACAGCACTTGGGAGGAAAAGCTCAAGTGTGTTTCCAGGAGGCAGCACCGATGCTGCAGGGCCGGTTGCTGACCCACATTCCAGCAGACAGATGCAAAAAGCACCCAGCACAGCTGGGGAGGTTTCCCTGGCTGCCTCCACAGGGCTCCTTCACCACACTGTGCCTCCCTGGCCAGCACCACCCTGGGTGGAGCAGGAAAGCAGCTGCATCTTTCACTGTGCTCAGTGATGAGACCCAAATCCCCCCGGAGCCAGAGGCATATGTAAATGTCTGGTTTTAATGCCACAGCCTTGCTGTGAAGTCTTCATTTGTGACAAAGATCTCCATAGCAACAGCCAGCTCTCGCCAGCAGGACTGTGGTCCCCTTGGAAGAACAGGTGGAAGAAGGGAATAGAGAAAGCAAAATGCCACATCAAATGCTATGGAGAAGCAGATACAGGTATTTACATAACCAGAGTACCAGGCTTCAGCAGGTCAGAGCTCCCCAAAAAAGGGAATCCACCAGGAAACCTGTGTGGAGGGTGCTCAGAACGAGCCAGACTGGGGCTAATGAGACACAGACTGAGCACAGATGACATCTCCCCACCTTGATGTTTTCCCAGGCACACTGCAGGGATCCTGACACTGCTCTTTTGCTGTGACAGCTTGCCTATCTAAAGGGACACATCACAGGCACCTCCAAGGCAGAGGAGCACTTTTGGGTGCTGCAGCCTTCCAGCTAGAGGTGTGCTGAGCAGAGGACAGATTACTTCCACAAGCCAGCAGGTGTAAGCTGCTGTCACAGACCTTCCAGCTATTTGCTCTATCCCCAGATCACCTCGCTAGCCTATTTCTGTCCTCCAAAGGCAGCAGCTAGTAACACTGGCCTACCAGACTGTTCCATAATTAGCCCCAGACTAATCAATGTTTAGATACTGCCTCTAAAGCCTTAGTTACTTGGCACTGCGGAAATGCAAAGCTTTGTCATGCTGATAGATACAACTCTGTTACACCAAAGATACACTGCAGATGCTGTTTTTCCTAAGAACAACCCATTTTACAGGCAGCCTAGCATGATACTATGATTCATTCCCACATCCAGTTTCCAATCAGTACAAACAATACTCACATGACTCTGGCATTACAGAGCCATCAACTGCTGCCTAAGAGGCTGGAACAGTGCTTGGTCAGAAAGGGGACTTTTTCAGGCAACAAGTTTTTCTTGCTGATGTGTTTTGCTTCTTGATAATTCTGTCATTTTCACTAAGACATTACAGTAAGTGGCTTGGTAGCACCTTGCGATTCTGACGAATAAATCACATTACAGCAATTTAACCACAGAGGCAGCACCTTCAGCTGGCATGTTTCACTTCAACACATCTAGAGGCATTTATGCAGAAAACCTACAAAGGCAAAGCAAGGTTTACGTTTTTTTTTTTTCCCCCTCATATTTGTAAAGCCCCATTTAGTTGTTTTTATTGTCCAAACAAAAAGCTACTGTTATAACAGGTTCAAAGACTAAAAGCTTCAAGGGAGAAGAGAACAAGATCCAGCTTCACAGAAAACTTTAGTCTCTGTAGCACAAACTGACATAACACTTCACCCAGCAACACCAAAACCTGTTGTTCCTGAAATTCAAGCCTCGAAAAAGGTCTTAGTGTTTTCTGAGATACTGACAAATATGTTGAGGGAATTTTCTTACATAGATTTCTCTGAAGTCCTGAATGCTTTTACTGCTGAAGGCACCATCATTGTAAGAACCATATTTCCTTCACTCTAGTAAAACCAGTAAAGGACACTTCAAAAAGACACATTCAGTTCTTAGATTTTTAGATGACTGTTTACATATCTATATTTAATAATTCCTACATACATTCAGTTTGGTTCTAGCTTCCACTTACCAAAACCACCACCCTGCTGCTCATGTTTCCTACTCCATCACTCCCAAAGCAGGAACCTGAGTTAAAAGGTGCCAGGAGAAAACAAAACAAGCAAACAAAAAACCCACTCACTAAACTCCACCACATTAAGTGCAGGAAAAGCTTCATTACCACTCCCTTGCAAAGCTTAAATATGCTTACTAGTCAGCTGAAAACACACCAGATTCCCCATCTCAAATCAGTACCTTGAGGAAAAGAACCATCACTCTCCTCACACTAGCAAACCCACTGGAATTCAGAAGCCAACCTTTTATTCCTCATGGTGGTAACCAATCAGCTTCCTGCCTGATTTGCTGAAGTGGGTTTTTTCTCCCCCTTCATGCAAACGAGCAGTTAATTATTTACAAGCCTGTTTGTAATGCTCTAGTTTACATGCTGGAATTTACATGATTTATTAAACAAAATAGCATTTAAAGAGAAATCCTGTCACAGATATGTCACCCTTAAAGGAGACTGAACATTTTTTCTTAAGAAGTAAGTAAATTAAGGAATTGCTGAAGATGCTTTTTTTTTTGTTTGCAGTCTTTTACCCACTTAAATAAATCAGCTCCCTCCTCCCCTTCATTCATAGGTTTTGTGATGAAATCTCATTAGCTGGCTAACCTTTGTGAGAATGTTGGTGTTGCAGCAGGAACTGCTTCGTGAAGATTATGCATTAATCATGAATTCCTACAGGACTATCTTAAAAATCTGGGAAGGTCAGCAGGGAACTTTGTGTTGATTAGTGGCCCAGAGAACACAACAGTGAGAAATTAAAAGGGCATTTAACCCTTGCTAGTTTTTTCTTTTCCTGCTGTGACAAATCAGATTTGGTCTGACAAAACCTTTGGTAGTGATTGTGGTGGATTGGTTAAATAAAAAGTCTTACAAATGTAGAAAAGGAGGTTTCATTTTTCTATTTCAATTTTTTCTTGAAATATTCTCCCATTCAAAAGAAAACTGCTGTTGGATTTGTCTGAACATTATTCATTACAGAGCCAGACTGTGATGCTGTAGACCCTGACTGATTTCTGACTGGGAACTACTCCATAACCCTTAGAGCTGGACCTTCTCTAAATTCAGTTGGAGCCTACAGCCTCCACATGCAACTAGCTGAGCAGTGTCCCTCTTAAGTGGAAATAAAACCCTAATATATTTAAAGCTGAGTCAAAATGGTTGAAGCTTCAAATAATAAACATATCAATCATTTTTCCTTCATTGTATTGCACCTGTATCAATCATGATCTTCACAACAACCACGAAAGTGCTGTTCCTACACTTTCCACACCTTTAAGTATCAATGTCCTTGCACTTGGCACAGGTGACCTGCAATCTCTGACTCATCATTTGCCAGGTAAAATGCCTTCTAATTTCCTTTTTCAACAAGCAGGTATGATCCATAACTGCTAAAACAGTAGTTTCATTTGTTATTGTGGGAAATGATGTAACTTAATAGAAGTTACTCTGTAAAATCCAGAAACAACAGGAATTTAGCTGTAGGTAAGAGCTAGATATATTCAAATGGAAATAATATTCATGTTTGGGCAGTGGGAGTACTTCAATCACTGAGTCAGGTTACTGAGAGGTGGATATGGAGTCTTTTGAACTGAGGGCCAGTGTCCTTTCCAAACACCAGGTTCTTCTGCCAGTCGCTGGCTTTGATGTAGAAATCCTGGTGTGAACTTTGCTTGCCTGGGTTATCAGGAAGATCAGGCTAGATAATCACAGTGGCCTGTTCTGGCCTTAAAAATCCCTGGCAAGCTAAAGCAATGAACCTGAGCATGAATTTTTCAACAGAGGAAGGGGCTGTGGAAAGCACTGAGCACAACTATTGCAAAATGTTGCCTTGCATCATACGAGGGACATAATCAATGAGGTGGGTTATTTCCTTTCTTTCCAACTGCTGACAGCACAGGTATGCTCACAGCCCACTTGGTGCCTGGCTCCCCTCTGATTTGGGGCAGGCTGGAATTACTCCAACCAATGGAGTGACTCCAGGCTTTTGTGGATGTGAATGAAGTGAGACTCCAGCCTCAGGGTATGCAAAAATGAGCCATGTTTTCCTCTGGTCTCACAATATAGGAGAAAGTTGTGTGCATAATCACAGATAAGGCCATCCATCTAACCTGAGATTTGAGCACTCCTCAAACTGTTGAGATAACGGTTGTGTTTAAACCTACTGTTAGTTGTCTGTTGAACTCAGTTGCTGATGGGCCCAAGAGCCCCTGCAGCATTAGAGGACAAAGGGACACAGTGCAACAGATATGACGTGGGAAAAACAAACCTGACTGAGCAAAGACATGAGTCCCTTCTGGATTGCAGCATGTGTCAAACTAGAGAACTGCCACCTGCTTCTGTTCCCTATTTAATGAATATTCTCTGAACAAAGGGAAAGGATGAGCAAATCATTATTAGACAAGGCAGAAAGAATATCTCAAGACAGTCATCTTCTCTGGCTGTCTATGAGGCTGCCGTTACACTTTTTGGTTAACAGGATAACAGCAGCAGTATGAACTTCCCCTCTGACTGCCTCCATGTGTCTGAGCTGTTACCTAAATGCATCACCTCCTCAATAAAATGGGAATCTGGCATCTTGGGCCCAATTAGTTCTTAGCCTGGACATCAGGGATGTCAGGGAGTTCATGATAGCTTATGTAATGTAGAAGAAACTAAGAGCACCACTATATGCTGGTGACTTCAGCACATGGCTGCTGAGCAGCCAGAAAATGACCTGGGCCTGTGGTCAGCAAACACCCTGGAGAGTCAGGAGCTTTTCCACCAGCCCCACTGGGCATTTGCTTAGATTTTTAGGGTCTTAAGTGAGATGGATGCATCCTGCAATATTCTTCAGTATGACCTGTGAGTCCTGAGCAGCCCTCCAGAGGTGCTCTGCAGGCTCAAACCCTCGTTGACCCAGGCTAGGACTGAGCAGAGATGGAAAAGCTGAGAAGTTCCTATCTCAGTCCCAGTTCTCTGAGCCCAGGCACTGCTAATGATTTGTTCCTTTTCTGAATGTGTGGTTTGCATTATTAAGATGATAGCCTCCTTCATTTGCAGCCATTTATCCTCTTCTTTGGTAGTCAAAAGATCTGTCCAGGCAGGTTTTACATGGGCTTCTTTTAGACCCTGCCTGCAGCTTCCTGGATGGAAAATTCTCCAAGGGGTGAGGATGAAGGACTCACTTCACACAAGGAAGCGCTGAGAGATGAGCAGAGTCTCCAAGACTTGCAGTCCTAGATAGGTGGCCTCATGAGGAGCTTCCAGTATGTATCCTTCCAGTACAATGCATTCATAAAACAAGGCTGTCCCCCTGCTTTGGATATCTGCCTGGAGCAGCTCTCACTACAGAGGCACCACTGAGCTGGCAGAGGGAGAGAAAACGGAGCAGTTACTTTGGGCTCCAGCTTGTAACACTGTCTTTGGAGCTGAGTCCTCCTGTCTGTGCAATCTTGGTCTGATTTTACAGTGTCCTCAGTCTCACTCTCATCTGCTTCAAACATGGGATTAGGCAAAGCATTCAAAATCAGGAACAACC
>NW_008607500.1:4383-8142 GCF_000691845.1 Merops nubicus | reverse complement strand
TTTTTTTTGGTTTTTGTTTTGTTTTGTACGTTGTGTAATTTGTTGGTTTTGTGTATGTGTGTGTGGGTTTTTTAATTTAAAAGCCTTTTTGGCAATTTTTTAGTGCTTCTCTAAGAAAAATTCCAGACAGATCTGTTTCAAAGCTCCAGCTAAATAAGGGTTCCATTGAAATCACTCAAGGTAGTGTTGCTACTCTGGCAGATGTGAATCTGATGACCTGGAAAGGTTCAGAAGAAAGATGATTACTATGCCCAGAAAGACTTTGCCTACCTGTGAATTGGCCAACTGTCTAAATGGACGTTATCATGGATTTCTGCAACTCAGAGTTATACAGCAGGAAAAAAAAAAAAGTTAAGTTTCAGTTGTCTGAGATTATAGTCGAAAGAAAAGCTTATTCAGTATAAAAACTAAGAATCTAGGATCAGCTCTAAGGTCAGCTGGTAGGACCAAATTCAAACTGGAAAAGTCTGGATAACCTTTCTTGAACTTAGAGTATATTTTCCTTAGAATAGAGATAAATGTTTGTTCAGAGCACTCCATGTGTCATTTTACTGCTAAAGTAAAAAGGCACCTAGAATAAAATTAATGAGGAACTATTGTCAGACATTGTAGTAAAATCCTCTGCAGGAGTATTAATCCATCCCAGAAGTCATATGTTCTTGTCAAAGTACAATTATAATGTTTAATCCTTCTTTTGTCTCCTCAGTGAATGTCACTACTGGGGAAATGTATGTCCAGCAATGTCAAAGTCACCATGGTAGTTTATGCAGGGAACATTTATCTTTTCTTTTCAGATATTCAGTGAACTGCAGCAGCATTAAATCCCCATTTATATGTAGGGCTATGCCCAGTATGATCAGGAACTCACAGGGACAGTATTCAATTTTTACTCCTTATTAAAGGAGAATGTGCTTCTCTACAGAGATAAAGGGTCTGAAGGACAAACGTAATAAAAAGTAAAATTAAGAAAATTTATGTGGCAGTAAATGAAGGGAGATAAGGACAGAACTGCAGGCAACTCTTCCACTGCAGTTGCACTGCTTTCACTGTTTGTTACTTTAAAAATATCAATTTGTGAGCTATTCTCCTATGGAGTGTAGCTCTTCCTGAGCACTTGCTAAGTGTGATACATACAGAAGGGAGAGGGAAGTGCACAAAATAAACACCACCATGACTGAAGATCAGGTATTCATGTTGAGAAGTATATTACTCTAGCAGTTGCCATACTTGATTCAATACAACTTTTGAATGACATGTAGGCATTGTTCAGTGTAGTTTCAGTTTTGTTTTCTCTGATTCACACAGAGTTATAATATTCCTATCTGACTGCCAAATTTTTCATTTTTTGTGAGCGCTGTTTCTGAGTTCATTAATCTTCAGATATTAGGTGATATAGATACAAGATCTTATCTCAGGCAGTTAAAGAAGAAACACAAAATAAATTAAAAAACAAAAAACAAAAAACAAACCACAAAACCTGTTTACAAGTTTTATTCACCTTCTTCATTGAGTTCAGAGGCTCTGGAATTTGCACAGTTTTTGTCACGTTAGTAAAACTACTGTATGTTCTGTATATGTTAACCCAGAAGATTGAACGTGGCATTACAAAAAAATTGCCAGTTATTAAGTACCTGCTGAAAAAGATGTTTTAGAGTAATATATCTGAGTTAAAAGGCTTCCAAAACACTTCGAACTAATATAGAACTGTAAATGTGTAGTTTTTCATAGTAGATATTAATCTGTCAGTCTGTTTGGGCTGCCACACTGTGGCAAGTCATTGCCACTGCTCGGCTAGTAGGAGTATGTCACATAGATGCCCGTGTACCAAAGAGTCGGGCCACTGAGGAACACCAGAACAACCAGCAAGTGGATCAGGCTGCTAAAGTGTTCCAGACTTATACTGGGAACATAAAGGTGAACTGTTTCTAGCCTGGTGGGCCCATGACACCTCAGGACATCAGGGAAGAGATGCAACACACAAATGGGCTCGTGACCGTACGGTTGATTTAACCACAACTGCAAAATGTGTGGATCCACAGGGGATCCACAACTGCAAAATGTGCCCTGCAATCAAACAGGGCAAATGGTTAAAACTTGTGTGGTGTGGGGGACAATGGTCAAAGTACAGGTATGGGGAGGCCTGGCAGATTGCTTACATCATACTGCCTCAGACCCGCCAGGGTAAGCGCTATGTGCTCACCATGGTGGAAGCAACCACCGGATGGCTGGAAACCCATCCAGTACCCCATGGAACTGTCCAGTACTGCCCGGAACACCACCCTGGGCCTGGAAAAGCAGATCCTGTGGCGACACGGTACTCCAGAAAGAATTGAGTCAGACAGTGGGACTCATTTCAGAAACAGTCTCATAGATAGTTGGGGGAAGGAACACGGTCTCAAGTGGGTGTATCACATCCCCTACCACACACCAGCCTCTAGGAAAATTGAGCGATACAGTGGGCTGCTGAAAACTACTCTGAAAGCAATGGGGGGTGGAACCTTTGAAAACTGGGACAAGCATTTAGCACAAGCCACCTGGTTAGTTAACACCAGGGGATCCATTAATTGAGCCGTCCCCGCCAATCAGACCCTTTACATACAGCAGAAGGGGATAAAGTCCCTGTGGTGTGTGAAAGGAACTTCCCGGGGAAAACTGTGTGGGTATTCCCTGCTTTGGGCAAAGGCAAACCCATCCGTGGGGCTGCTTTCGCTCAAGGCGCTGGACAAACTTGGTGGGTAATGATGAAAGATGGTAAAGTACAATGTGTACCTCAGGGAAATTTAACTCTAGGTGAAAAATACTCCATTTTAAAGCTGTATGTTAATTGCAGAATAATAACAGTATTTCATAAGTGTCTTTCAGGATAACATCACAATGATGACAGGAGCCAGCTTCATCAAGTGGCATCCATAACATCCTGGGACAAATCTGCCACCTGTGGATGCTAACCATGATGAACTCCATAACATCTTTCCTGCCCTGAGAGACTGCTATGATAGATGAAAGTCTGCAATGATGAACTTAATGAACTAAGAAATTGTAACCTAGGAATAGATATGATGTCAATGGTATGGAATAAGCGGTGGAATGTCCTATTTTGGGGTAAAATAGAGCTGGTTCTACTCAATGATTTTACTTTTTAGCAAAAGCTCTTCTAATTGACTGATCCGTCTGAAGTTAGCAGTGTTTTCACAAACTGTCTGGCTTTAGCAGTGATAAGACTTTGTGTTTAGAGTTACTGCCAGGGATTGGGATGCAGACCAAGGTCACTGCTAAGCTTGGATCCCACATAGAGGGGGGCAGGGAGTACCTTGCACCTGTAGGGAGGAGTGAGCAGGACACGTGATGAACAACATCATGTGCCCCAAAAGAGCAGACAAAGCAGAAGCCAGTAGCTGATGATTCAGAACATTTTATTTCCAGGTGAGTTTCAGGCAGTGAGGGCAGGCGGCACGGAGTTCCCCTTGGCCAGAGCTCCAGGGAGTCTCCAGTTGCCTGTGGGACCTGGGTGTGCTGCAGGCTGGGGCTCCATCGGCTTCCGTGTCCTTTGGGCAGTGGCTCCGTTGAGAGCTGCAGAACTCTCTGCCTGAGGGGCTGCAGAGGGAGGGCACAGGAGTGCTGCATGCCCTGGTCCTGCCTCTGTCCGAGTCTGCGTTTGCAAAAGGCAGGATAAAAACCGAGGGGAGCAGCCACCTTGACTCACCATGGGCAACCCCTGGCCAGGACACTGCCCAGCTCCCGTTTCCTTAACTTTGTGTA
>NW_008607500.1:0-4174 GCF_000691845.1 Merops nubicus | reverse complement strand
CCAGCTCTCCGCTCCCCCTTTCTGCACTGCCACCGAGCCCTGTCCCATGGCAACCACCAGGGCCTCATTCTGTCTGCTGTCACACGGCCACCACGGCATGGGGAGTTCCGCCCTCGGCTGCCCAGGGGCTAAGGGCTGTTGTTGCTCTTCAGCCTTGTTCCAGGCCATGGGAGGGACAAACCCCTCAGCTCAGGCCCACGGGGAAAATGGGCAACATGGCAGGTAGGGCATGAGACGTAGCAAAAATGCCCAGAGTGCTTCTTTTAGTCCTGTCTGTAGGACCTAGAAGGCCACTGTCTCTTTGTGTGGACAGGTAGCTCAGACCTGGCTGCCCAGAGCCTTTCAATAGGATTCTGACTTAGCACTTAGGAATGCCTGAGACTTTTACAGGTGTAGTACAGAAGTTGCTTATCTTTTTTTCAGGCAGCTTCACATAACAACTTCCTATTCTCTCTGTTATGTTATGTACTTTAAATCCTTCTTTATTTGTTGTCATCTTAATTCTCCGTGTGAAAATTGAAATCTGTGGTAGCCGTAGTCTAAACTGAAACTCCAAAGAGGGCTAAAGCTTTTAAACTGAAAACTTTGAGTTTCCAAAAGTTTCTCCTTTCTGTAATATAATAGTACTATACTTGTTCTTCAGAACCTAGGTAGGTCTCACACCTCTGCATCTTCTACGTTTTCACTTGCAAATCCTAGACATTGTATTTTCCTTCCTCTTTTTTCTCAGTTGGATTCGTTTTCATTCCATGCATGACTTCCTCTACCATTGCAGAGTGTCTCTGTAAAGGAGTCTGACTTCTGTCTCTTTTACAAGAAGAAAAAAGGGCTGTTTTGATCCCTTCTTTAACAAAGAGGTGCAACAAAATGTCACTGCTTTAGAAATGTAATGAGCGATTCATTGCGTGGAAGAGAAAGTAATATCAAGGACAAAGCAAGACTGGGTACAACTCATAGAAATATGAGTTTACAAATCATTGCACAGAAATTTCCTGTTGTTATTATCTTACTGTATGAGTATTTCTGGAGACTAATTTTATGACTGCCAGTTTTCATTACTGTGAGTGACTCTGAAATAGAAGCTGCTCTGAGTTGAGATTTACTATGTTATCTAGCAGATTTAAAGATAGCCACTGTATTGTTTTTAACTTTGAGCCTTAGGATAACAGTTGTCATTTCATGCAATAGTCCTCTAACTTAAGGTTAGTTGTCTACAACACAGCTGTGTGTATCTGAGCTATTTAATTAGGCTCCCTTTATGAACAGTGAAGAGGAAGAAAGAACACTATTATTATTCCTCGTTCCATAATTATCTAAATTAATTTGCCTAAAACAACAAACCACGCTCAGACAGCCTTCAAACATGGATAGATCCCATGAAATATTCTCACTGCTTCTTCCTTTTGAGCCTAAACCAATAGTTTGCTTTGAAGAATAGTTTCTTTCCATACCTTAAAATTAATGAACTAAAATATGGCTGAAGAGAGTTAAAATGAAACACTAGAGAAAGGAACAGGAAAAAAAAAAAAAAAGGAGAGTTATTGGAAGAGTGGAATATGGAATGCCAGAGGAGAATATACGTAGGAGGAAATCTGAATACAGTAACTTTAACTTTAGTGCTAAAGAGAGACTGAAGGAAAGGAAGACTGAAAATCTAATTTAGGGAAGGACAGAGATAATGAATACAAGACTGAGAAGAACTGTGAAAAAGGGTGATCTGCCTAGGGTTGTGTAAGGAGAATAAAGAAAGAATTTTATTCAATTTTAATTAATACACATTTTAATTTGAAACACATTCTTCTTTTTCTTCTTCAATGGGAGTCTCACCATAGAATTTTAAAAATGGCAAGCACACATAGCAATGCAACCTTTAATTTATGTTTTAAAATACTTAATTTATTAAATTAATTCTTTAATTTTATTTTCTTTTTGTCTGCAAGAATCAGAGCTTCGTGGTTAACATGTCTAGAAGGTCTAAAAAAAAAAGAATGAATTTGTTTAATATATAAATATGAAAAATAACCACATTTCCTGGTAGTCCACTGTAGCTCCTATCACGCTTCTCTAATGTCTGTACTCAATATGATATTTCAGGAAGACTTAGAAAGTCTAAAGAAAAAAGACCGTCCAGAAACAATTTTGGTTTTCTGACATGTTGTGGTTTCCACAAATGTATCTAGTAACTGTTCTAATGCTAATATTTCCATTTGATTCATCAGACTCATTCTCAGACCAAAAATAGGAGGTATTTGACTCTTCCTCTGTCGTGGTAGTACCAGATATACCTCTATCTGATACCTTACTATGAATTTTTAGAAAGTAGTTTTGAAATTCTGAAAATACAAGCTCATTTTATGGTCTTAGGAGTTTTTATGTAAACATATTTATTGCAAATATTCTGATCAAACTTATCATATCCAGCTCATATTAATGTACAGGATAAGTAGTGAGCTTTTCTTACTCAGGTTACATTTTACTTTTGTTGGTTCAAGTCAACTGACTGAAATGAGATGAATATTCCACATATTGTGTATTTCATGCATCAGAAGTCTTTTCAGCATTAATTATTAACTTCGATATCAAAGGCTATCAAAACTACGCCATGATATTTGTCTTGTATTAGGGTTTAAAAGCCTTCAGCCATTTATCTTACAGTGTTGGCATATTTTTAATGATTTCTGCTTAAATTAAATACAATAATTCCTGCTATTTGTCCCAATGGTTTATGAAACTGTTGTGACCATTACAGTATTATGTCCTTGAAATCAAGATGGACTTTGAAATGGTAGTTATGTACTAGCATTGGTGTCATTAAAGTGAAATTGGTAGATAGGTTTTATCACATTTGTGAAAGTGAAGCACAAGTGTAAAGATGACATAAGTGAAGCTATACAAGTTTTTCAAATATTTGTCATACAAACTTGAACCAAGCAACATCTTCTTAGTGCTACTGGAAAATGTCACACAACTGCAAAGAAAAGGAATGCACTAACATGAACATAAATATCCTATTATATGACTTCATAACTTACATCATGCTGAGTAAATCTCAGGAAATTAATATACAAATCACCTTTTATCTAATTTCTGTTGACATTTCGTAAGTATTTCAGCAGTCATACAAAGAAGCATCCACTAGTCTTGGCATTCATCAACACTTTGTGTGAGAATAAGGAAAAATATTTTCATAAATGACTTTGCAATTACCTAATAACACATTACTAGTGAGAAACAACTACAGAATATAAGTATGACCACTTTGAACTCAAAGTCAACATTCTTGAAAAGAAAACTAAAAAAAAAAATCCTATGATGAAAAGACTCAAAGACAAATACGAAAAAAAAAAACAAAAACAAAAAAGCCCCAAAAAACTAACAGAGAATGAAGGTTGATAAAAGAACATAAAACAGGTCAACCAAAAGGATAAAATATTGGCAAGTAAAAACTATTCTTAGAGATACTACATTGGCACCTCAATGGAAATATTTACCACACATCAAAAACAACTAAAAAAATCTGAACTGGTGAAACAACAGAATAAAGCATGTGTGTAATGTAAAATAAATTTTCAATTGGTAGAAGATATGCTGGAATAATGAAAAGAGAAGAGATAATGAAATCTAAAAGCTTAATAAAAGTGGCCAGAAGAAATATGGAGAAAGTACTTCCTGTAAAAGTATTAATAAACACAAATTTACCAGGTGCACATATAATCACAGTGCAAAACAATATTCCCCCCCAAACCCCACATTCTTCTACAAGGCACACCCCCCCCCCCCCCCCCCCCCGCAATACTTATAGAGAGCTATTTCAGTATTTATATTTGTTGTGGAGGAGTTATGGAAATTTGCGACATTTAATTCTTCCTTTACTGGGAGAGAACTCTCTTTAAAGTCAGAATAAACTAAATGTTAATCAATAGAATAAAATAATCATTTTTCCGGAAAAAAGAGATATTCACCGAAAAGTGTTAAAAGAAGCCAGATACAAAATTGTTGTTGAAATATTAAGAGTGGCTTTAATTGAGTTTTGGGAAAAAATGTGTGGAATACAAAGCATGACTTAATAAAAACATTTTGGGGTATATGAGTGTCTGCAAGTCATTAGGCTTGAATTTTACATAACTATGATTGTTAAAAATTGTGCTAAAGAATAGAATCATAGAATCATAGA
>NW_008607499.1:12392-23250 GCF_000691845.1 Merops nubicus | reverse complement strand
GAAACAGTCTCGTCTGTTACACCAGCCTTCTTTAAGATCTTGAACTCAATCATCTTGCATTTGCTGTAGTTCAAAGAGACATTTATGACCATCTTTACAGTCAGTTCTTCCCTGTTTGTTAGCGGATAGTCAAATAGAGCATTTTTCCTGGTCACCCTCTGTAACATTTATATTAGGAAATCATCATCAATGCTGTCTAGAGCACTATAGTTTGGCTGAATTACCTTCACAGGAAAAGTATGTGTACCCAAAATATCCCATGAAAATTAATTCCTGTAAGTGGAAGTGCTGGACCTTGTTCTCATGAACAGGAGGGGCTGGCAGGTAATGTGAATCTCAAGGGCAGCCTTAGCTGCTCTGACCATGAAATGGTGAAAGTCAAGATCCTTAGGGCAATGGAAAGGGTGCAGAGCAAGCTCACTACCCTGGACTTCAGGAGAGCAAACTTTGGGCTCTTCAGGTATCTGCTTGATAGAATGTCATGGGATAAAGCTCTAGAGGGAAGAGGGGCCCAAGAATGCTGATTACTATTTAAGGATCACCTCCTCCAAGCTGAGGAATGATGCATCCCAACAAACAGGAAGTCAGGCAACAATGCTAGGAGACCTGCTAGAAAGAACAAGGAGGTCATGAACAAAATCAAACACAAAAAAAAGGAAGTCTACAGAGTGTGGAAGCGAGGACAGGTAGCCTGGGGGGAATTTGAAGAAATTGTCTGAGCAGCTGACAAAGGACATCAAGAGAAACATAAAAAGCTTCTATAGGTACATTGGTGATAAAAGAAAGACTAAGAAATATGTGGGCCCTCCTCCTCCAAGTGGAGATTAGTGAGACAGTTCCTCAGAGGTTGGTATTGGGACAAGCACTGTTTGACATCTTTGTTGGCAACACAGTGGGATTAAGTGCACACTCAGCAAGTTGGCACCAAGCTGTGTGGTGGGGTGGATATGCTGGAGGGAAGAGATGCCATCCAGAGAGACCTTGGTAGGCTTGAGAGGTTGGCCTGTGCAAACTTCATTAAGTTCTTCAAGGCCAAGTGCAAGGTCCTGCACAGTAAAGGTCCTTGTGCAAAGGAAAAGGAGACATTACTTAGGTACAACTAGAGTCGCATATAATTATCTAAACTTTTCTAACATCTTTTAAAATACAAGTATTGACAAAAAAATAAAAAAAAAAGCAAGATGGTTTGTCTGCCACTTGAAGGATTTTTGATATATCTGATCAATTCTAGAAATACCTTTAAAAAAAATTTGTACTGTTTTTAAAGAAAATAGCTTTCATTATCTCCTTTGAAACGTTTCATGACATTCAGCCTGAAATCAGTCAATAAAAGGTTTTAGAAAGCATAATGGCTACAGCAATTCTAAGGTCTGAAAATAATGAAAATATTTCTTTTACCTAAAAGTTTTCAGATCTTATGGAATCTATAGAACTATTGATCTTTCAAAAAATGCCTTCTGGAATACATTTTTGCCATATTCCAATAGCTTTGTTGCCCAGAACTCTGCAACAATAATAGCTTACCATGGTGACAACTGAGTGGCTCATTATAATTTTGCTATACATTCCTAACACCTTCAGAGATTGAAATGATCTATATTCATAAAGTTTGAAAACAAGGGTTAGGAACATTTTTAATTGGTTGAATTGAACTCAATTGGGCTGAAATTCATCTAACAGCAAATCTGACAAGCTTTTATAGGAACGTATGCTACAACAGGCATTAGCAGTATTCTGTTTCCTCAACACTGACACTGGGCTTTCAAACCTGATTATGCCCTATTTCACAACTATATGATCTGGAAATTCATTGACAGCTGTCACCCTTATGAATTCACAGCCACGACAAACCTACACATTTCTGAATGCATGAAATATGCTAGATAGAGTTCTCTGAAATATATTTATACACATTTCATTAAAGGTTCAGCACAGATACCAATTTTATTTCTCTATTGCCAGTGTAAATATTTAGAACATTACTAGAAAAACCTTCTAAATATTTAGTTTAAGACAAATTAAAAAAATAATTATATTTAATTTATTCTTTTAAAATTCAGTGTCAGAATTACTTTGGAATTTTATCCATAGTTAAATTATCCTATTGATCCTTCTATTGCTTTAATATCAATAACACTACAATGTCACAACAAGATTGTTAATTCACATTAGATAAAACTGTGAATGTACTCAAAATTGTGTAGCTATAAGTGTCTCTCTGGGATTTTTCCTTTGCTTTGAACAGTATCTCAAACTCGTACTTAAGAGAAATCCAAGTCTCAGCAGGTATCAGAATGAAATTAAATTACTAGTGGACAGTTCATGTACTGCAAGGATTTGATGAATGGGAAGTTGCTTGTTACCCATGTCATGATTTCTGCTGTTTAATTGAAATTATCAAGCATGACTGTAAGTACTTAAATTCATAAATACTGAGTTTTCAAAACAATGCATGGATTTGTGACATTTTCACTTGTAATTTTTGTGGCATGTTTACAGAGCAATAACTTTTGTGCTTAATTTATTTATCAGCATTTTTAATAGATATCAATTTTTAAAAATTACTTTTAAATTGCATGTTATAAACATCCTAACTGCCTTTTAGATTTCTCTCACTTACCTGACATTCACAAAGAAAATATTATTCCAACTTTTCAATTTCCTTTGAGAAACAAACACTTAGGCTGCTCTTTTGAGTATTAAATAAGTTTTTGATAAAGGGAGTAAACATTTGCAACACTTTAGATGAAGTACCCTAAAATGCATCTAATTAACAAATTACAGATATTGGAATTCAGCTGTAATGATTATCAGTAACTGTATCACAGAATACAATATTATAATATTAGTGTTAATTAATAAAAAAAAAAATCACCAAACCTACACTTTTTCACTAAACTTTAATCTGGGTGCCAAAATTATTGCATCTTATCAAAACAGACACTAACATATTTAACTATAGGTTCTTCTGTAAGTCCTGTATGATTCTTTCAAACTCATAATCATGTGAACAAATAGACTGATGAATAAAGACTAAAGAAGACTAATCCTATTTTATAAATTTTATAAAATATTCATAAATTTTTGCGTAATCATTGCATAATGGGCACATGAATTACTGAAAGGAATTTCCTTTATGAGATAAGAAACAAAAAAATGTTCACATTGTGACTGTTAAATACAGGGCATAGAACACAGGGTGAAATACTATTGGTATTAATCCACATTAATGTGGCACTATCAGTTTTAATAATTATATTGAATAAATGAAGGTATGCAATACTGTTCATGTGCGTGTGTGTGTATGGACATGCACACATGTTACAAAGAGCAGAGAGCTTCTGAGACAGACAGGACCATGTGAAATAGTAAGAAAACCACCTCCTGACTGCTGTGGTTTTTTGGTGGAACAAGTATGTGTTTTTATACATACATTATATTTAAAGATATATTTGCAGATACACACCTACTGTATCTGCAGTTTCTAGTGTTTTAATTAGCATTTATGATTATAATTGTAAAATGAGTAAGACATCTTACTTTTTGCTGCTCCTTACACCAAACAAAAAAAAACCTATATAACACTTCACAGCATGTCCTTTAAAAAAAAATAAATATTGAAATGCTCAAAACATTTTGGTTGCTATATTCATGAACCACTAAAAACCACTCTAGAAGTTTACAAAATAAAGGACCTAAAATTAATAGGGCACTTGTTTACATCTGTTTATTAAATAGAATTGTATATTCAATAGAAATAACCTGTATAAATGCATAATGATATTTTTTTAGAAAGGGGATATGAGATCTCATTATTCCCACAGTAATTAGCATTGATCTAATCTCACTACTGATAAAATGGAATTAGAATAAATTTCATTAAAATCCTAGAAGTCATTTTGGTTTCAGTTTGTCCTGATTTTTTTTTTTTTTTTTCCATTTTCAAACATGGAATTAGTCATCAGCCTTTTTAAGCCTGTCTAATGTCATTCACAGAAACATGGACTCCAGGATAACTCAACACAGAAAGGACCTCAGGAAGACTCTATTCCAACCTCCTGCTCAAAGCAGGGTCAACTGTGAGATCAGATTAGGTTGCTCAGGATTTGGTTCTATAATTTCTTAAAAACTCCCAAGGATGGAGACTGCACAGCCTTTCTAAAGCAACCTGTTCTAATGCCTATCTTCATGAGGAAAAACATTTTCCCTGTATACAGATGAGAAGCCCCTTGTTTAAACTTATGATGTTTGTCTCTCATCCTCCTGCCTTGCACCACTGTGATGAGATAACAACAGCCCACCTTGCTGAAAACAAAGATGGAGTTAGGTTCCCTCAAATTCATCTCTCTTCCAGGTTGAACAAGCTCCAGCCCCCTACCAGTTTGGTAGCTCCCTGATGAACAAGTTCTAGTCAATAACTTTTCTCTGTGGATGGTCGCAAAATTGACAGCCTAATGACTCGTGAGGAGAAGGGGATAATCATTCCTCTACACCGCCTAGCTGTGTTAGTACAACCCTGGTTGCTTTTGGCCTTCTTTGCTGCCAGGGCACATTGCTGACCTATGTCCAGCTTGCTATGTCTCAGCCTGCCCTCTGGTCATTCTCATCAGAGCTGATCTCCAGCCAGTGTGGTCCCAGCCCAAGTAATTCCTGGGGGGCCTTTCTTCCCAGGAGCAAGACTTGGCATCTGAACTAGCTGAATTTCATGACGTTCTTGGCAGACCATTCCTCCGGCTCATCCAGGTCCGTCTGGATGGCAACTGTATCAAGTGTTCTGTATAATTTCATGTCATCTGAAAACTTCATGAAAGTGAATGTTGTTACCTTTTCAGTTTGTGCTATTTGTTTAACAGTCATTCAGAGGAAATTATAAAGGATTATTGACCTTGAATGTGCATGTGTATGCAAGTTATACTGCTTGGGGAATGTTCTGATTACTTTTTTTAAATATTGCAGCAAAACTGTCTGTCTACTAAGTTTGAGATTTTTCTATTTGACAGAACAGTTTTCTAAGCATTAATCAGAATACTATGTAATGATATTGTTTCTTTAACAGAAAAATGTCTTTTTGACTTGATGAATCAATATTTAGGTTTATGGATCAAATTTTTAATGGTCTCTTTCAGCAACTTAAGTGACAAAATTAAATATGTTGCAGTTCAATTTATACCTATATCTGTATCTATATCTCTATCAGCTATTTAGAGATCACTGATAGGAGTATTCAGAAGACTAATATCACAGACTAGACTGCTTTAAAGCAAAGCTTTACTAATTTCATTCTTTAACAACACACTTCATGATAATGTTCAATTTTTGCATATTTTAATCACTATCCCTATGTACTCGATAGAAATACAAAACTTCTAGTCTTTGAAAAAAAAAAAAATCTAAATTAGCTGTGAGTATATAATACCATAGGTTAACCTACATCTTGTGTTGATGGCTGTGGTCCTTGATAATGTTCTTCAAGGTGATCAGATTTGACAGCTCCTTGACCAGAGTGATTAGAGCTGGAGTGGACTTGTCTTCTTTATTCTGTTTCACCTTCATGTTTGATATTCTTATGATGTTTCCCCCTGTTCTCAAAAGGGAAAACTGAGCTGTTCCTGATACTGTTTCTCTTCATTTCAGTTCACTGGAAGATGACAAATAATAATTAAGTAAGAAAATATTTTATGTCATACACGTGTCTATTAATTCTTATTTAGTAACGAGGTAGTCATTAAATGGAAGGTATAGGTATGAATATAACACACTGAAGTGCTGGGTTTAAATCCCCAGCCCTAAATCAGGGTTGGCTTGTGGACGGTGTCCACAATCAGGCAGGAAAAACCCTCCTGATTAGTTTTCACCCATGGTCTGGCCAGCCTTGGGTGGGAACCAATTAGGAGGTCACCACCAGGTGTCCCATTTCTGAGTTAACAGCATAAAAGATGGCTCTGCTGTCTGTGGTAAATATGTGATGTAGGATTTCATGTTACTGGCAAGGTCCCCCAACTGCCCATTGTAGGCAGAGCCCTCAGCAGTGGTGGGACATCAATATGGCTGAGAGCAGAGGAAGGGATATATTTATAATAATTACATCATTCCATGGTTATGGCTACACAACTAGAATTGGACTGGTCACTTGGTTCTTTGGTTGATCCACTTCTGTCTTCACTGGATCTTGCACTGAGTGAATGTATCAGCCTTTTAATTCCTCCGGTGGTGGACCACCTTGGGTCATTCGCATATAATTTAAGACCAGAGGGAGGGATCTGGCTTGTGTGCTGTCAGTTAACAATATCCTTCCTATTGGGATATGTGGTCAGCAAAAAACACACATATACATCGTTGTTTGTCTGAAACAATGTCTGAAGATATAGCTCACAACCTGTAAAAATAAAAGCAGAGAAATATCTTTAACATCGTGATATGGCACAGATCATGATGCTTTTCACTATGGATTCATGCCATTATAGTGCACCTTTTCTTTTTTTGTTCACATTGGTGCTGCTAAATTTACAAAAAGCTGTACGACTCTGACATATTCCTCCAAACATGAGTACAATTTTTTTCCAACACTTCAAGATTTAAAAAGTCTCATTTTGCTGTATTAAAATGTGCTATGGTGTTATTGATTTAGATCGGGAAAAAAAAAAAAAAAAAAAAAAACTGTGAGGAGAAGACTGGATTTTTGCTTCTTTTTTTTTTTTTTTTTTTTCCCCTCTTACCAGCTGGTATAATAATATCAGAATCAAAATATATTTACATGGAATAACTCTCAGAATTTTGAGGAAGCCATATACTCCTGCAGTGTCTAGAATAATCCACAGATTTTTTGGTAGGTCTTCCACAAAACCAAATACAAATTTAAAATTCTGTATGAAACATTTTTCCCTTTTGTCACATTTGGATATATTTCCTGTGCCTAAATTTTCCATGTAGGCAAATGTGCTAAAAAAACAACTATTCTCATTTTCTGTATGTCTCCCAAGCAGGTAAGTCATGGAAATGGGTATTTGAAAATTCAAGCTTTTGTCTTCATTACTTTAAAGTCCATTCCATCCCTGCTCTAAATTCTTTTTATTTCTTCTTAAATTAAATTTCCAGCCTATCATATATCCTTACATGAGTAGTTCAATTTTAGGCTGAAATAGCCTACAATTAAATTGCTCGAGATAATTATTAATTGCTTTACTGTAAGATTAAGAATTATATTTCTGTCAATGTAGATGTATAGTATGTTCTACTACTCTATTAATCATCCTTGAATTGATACAGTCTGACTGTAGCTAATTTTGATAAAGTATATAAATAAAACAAATTTAGAAAAGTTGTTAAAAGTATACATCATTAAGGGATTTTGAAGGTCAAAGTCAGGCTACTATATCCCTTAAATATCTTTGGAAGTTTTGTTCAGAAACATTTTCTGGCGTTTGTTAGGTACTCTGCAGTCCTAGTTTAGGAATTTCCCATCAATGGCTGCATTTGAACAAAACTTATCTTCAGGCATGTACTTCCATTTCCTAACTTGATTAGGGGGTTAAAAGATGGCAATAACTCCATGTTTCTATCCAGTTTCATAAATATACATTAGATAAGTATGTATTCACAGAATACACCTATCTATATGGAACATATCCTTACAACAAACTTTAAGAGTTTGGCAAGAGATGTAAATTTTCATGTTTTGTTTCTTCAAGATTGTACACAGGGACATAACTCTCGTAGTACCTGTTCTGCCACACTAGGTAGGTCAAAAAGGTCGTAAATGGAAGTATAGTACTAGGCTTCTAAGCATATATTCAAGCCTTCAGTTGACCTCAATGTAAATGCCCTAATTTTCAGGCATCCTCACTGTCTCTAAATCCCACTGAAATCACTAGGAGCTGGAAAGATGGAGAACAAAGATAGTTTAATTTTAGCTTTTAAAAATTTTACTTCCTTCCCATCGGTATTTCTTTTAATTGAGGACTGCATAATCCTGCTGAGATAGTTGTTGAACATGGGATAAAATATTAAAACACTAACAGAATACCATTTCTTCCAAATTTTTCAGTTATAAATCTGTATCTTTTTTTGTACATTTATACCAAAATTTGTATAGTTCATAAAATGAGTACTGTATAACAGCTTCCCATATGAAATTATCTATATTGATAGAGGTCAAGTTTTTTAACGTTATCCCCATAATGTTTTAAAATGTGCCTTCAGAGCACAAGTGTCTTATTTATTAGCTTGTGCTTTAATTAGATGAAACCTGAAGTCTCTAAACAACCAAAGCTTGGTCACCCGTAGCTTGCTTCATTAGTGAATGTAAGGTGTTTCTTAACTCAGCACATGAGACTTTAACAGTACTAATCTACTATACCTTCTTTTAATCTTGCAGTATACTGAGAAATTTTACTGTGCGTTAATTAACCTCTTGTGTATGACAATTTCCAGGTAACCAGATTAATTCACCCAACATATCTACCAGAAGTCTACTCTGCAGTATATTTTTAAAAGTAATTTTAGGATCATGGAAACATTAAAACTCTTGTGATATTAATTAAAAATTAGGTTGATAGAATTACCACAGGTATTGCTGTTCATGAAAAATTATGCTGGAATCAAGAATTAAAAAAAAAAGAAAAAAGATGTTTTATTATTTTTATTCATTTAAGAAAGTGTTGTAAAAAAAGTAATTTCCTACAGTATTTTTTCATAAGTCTGCCTGTTTAAAAATAGAAATTAATATCACAAGCAGAAAAAGTTGATGTTAGATGATGTTTATTTTACAGGATCCAAAAGTTCAGTGAATTGCATGAAGGCAACATGCCCTAAGTATCTGCATTTTCTGCAGGTGGCTATCTTTATACAGGTAGTATCCCCTGAACACAAGGTAGGCTATAATGATTGAAATAATATCATCTTTGAATTAAGCACCAGGGAACCAAAGGAATGCATAGATCAGAATGAAAGTAAGGCACTTGACAGATAATTAAAAGATGAAACGGAATTCTTCTGCTCATACAGAAAACTCCAGCTTATAAAAATATGCACTTAAACTAAAGTCATAGATAAGAATTAGAAAGACTGTTGTTAGCATGTAATTAAAAAAAGGGTGCAGCAAGCCCATATAACTTCTTGATAATCACATTTCTTATATAATAATTTTTAAACATCACAACTTGAATAGAAATATTTTATACTGTAGGAGTATGGATAAAAAGTCTATTAAAATTTGAAGCTCTCCTTGAATCAAGAACTCTAAGATAGTATAAGTACAGGTAGAAATATTAAAGTATTTAGGATTTTGTTATCCAACATAATTACAATACTCCTAGTCTTAACAGTAATGAAAATTAATTCAAATGCATATTTTCAACAATTCTTCTACATAATTTTTGAAGAAAATATTACCTATATACTGGTGTTTTAATTAAAAAAAAAATATTTCTTTAAAGTAAAGAGTTCAGTTATTTATTTATCTTAGTATATTGTACAAATACTGCATCAAAGATTAGTTAAACAGATGTGTGTTAACGGGATACTGCATCACCATATGAAGTTCAGAAACACTACCAAAGAAATTTGTTCTACAAATATGTACCACAGTAATAGTTGCAATGACAAATAATTTATCAGATTCAGAAGCTCTTTTATACTCTTTGGATAACTCTTCAATTTTTCAAATTTCCATTTGCAACATTGATAAATTCTTATACACTAAAATCATTCTTATTCACTTTGCCTCCTAGGTTATATTTGCCTAAGGCAATACTGAGTCACATTGTATTTTCTTAGACAATACATATAATTATTTATCGAAGTCTGTTGATACACAATTTTACTGGATTTTGTAGTTTTAGAATCATAGAATGTCTGGGCTGGAAGAGACCTCCAAAAGTCATCTAGTCCAAACCCCCCTGCCATAAGCAGGGACATCTCCAACTAGATCAAGCTACTCAGAGCTTCATCTAGCCTGATCTTGAACGTCTCTAGGGATGGGACCTCCAAAACCTGTCTGGGCAACCTATTCCAGGGATCTATCACCCTCATACTGAAGAACTTTTTCCTAAAGCCCAACCTAAATCTATCCTTTTCTAGCTTAAAGCCATCACCCCTCGTTCTGTCACTACAAACCCTTGTGAATAGTCCCTCCCCTGCTTTCTTGTAGGCCCCTTTCAGGTGCTGGAAGGTTGTATAAAGTCCTCCCAGAGCCTACTCTTCTCCAAGCTGAACAACCCCAACTCCCTCAGCCTGTCCTCATAGGAGAACTGCTCCAGCCCTTGGATCATTTTTGTGGCTCTCCTCTGAACACGTTGCAACAGCTCCATGTTCTTCTTGTGCTGCGGACTCCAGAGCTGGACACAGTGCTCCAGGCCAGGTCTCACCATGCCAGAGTAGAGCTGCAGGATCACCTCTCTTTATCTGCTGGCCACCCTTCTTTTGATGCAGCCCAGGATGTGATTGGCCTTCTGGGCTGCTGCTGCACATTGGCTCATGTCCAGTTTCTCACTTACTAGTACCCCCAAGGCTTTCTCCAGTGGACTGCTTTCTAATGTGTCCTCTCCCAGCCTGTATTGGTAATGTTGGTTGCCCCTCCCCAGATACAGGACCCTGCACTTAGTATTGTAGAACCTCATGAGGTTCACCTGAGCCCACCTCTCCAGCCTGTCCAAGTCCCTCTGGATGGCCTTCAGTCCCTCTGGCATTTCAGCTGCACCACCCAGCTTAGTATCATCAGCAGACTTGCTGAGGGTGCACTCGATGCCACTGTCTGTGTCACTGATGAAGATGTCAAACAACACTGGTCCCAGTACAGACCCCTGAGGGACACCACTTGTCACTTTTGCCCAGCTAGATGTCGAGCCATTGACCACAACTC
>NW_008607499.1:0-12328 GCF_000691845.1 Merops nubicus | reverse complement strand
CTTAGAAAGGAGGATGCTATGGGGGACAGTGTCAAAGGCCTTTAGCAAAGTCAAGATAGATGACGTCCACAGTTCTTCCCTTGTCCACCAGTGCCGTTGCTTCATTGTACAAAGCCACCAGATAGGTCAGGCAGGACTTGCCCCTGGTAAAGCTGTGCTGACTCTCCTGAATTACCTTCCTGTCCTCCATGTGCCTCAGCATTTCTTCTAGGAGGACCTGTTCCAGGATCTTCCCAGGCACAGAGGTGAGGCTGACAGGGCGGTATTTCCCAGGGTCTTCCTTTTTACCCTTTTTAAAAATAGGGGTGATGTTTCCTTTTTTTCCAGTCACTAAGGACTTCTCCTGACTTCCACGACTTTTCAAATATTATGGACAGTGGCTTGGTGATTGCATCAGCCAATTCCTTCAGCACTCTGGGGTGCATCTCATCAGGCCTGAAGGACTTGTGACTGTGAAGGTTCCTCAGACATTCAAGAACCTTGTCCTCACTGACTGTGGGAGGGTCTTTGTCTCGCTGGTCCCTGTCTTGTGGGCCATCCTCTTGAGAGCTGTGAGGAGAGAAGTTGCCATTGAAGATCGAGACAAAAAACTTGTTCAGGACTTCGGCCTTCTCCTCATCTGTTGTCACTAATTCCCCATTGCTGTTCTTCAGGGAGGGGATGCCTTCTTTAACCTTCCTCTTCTGGTTAATGTACCTATAGAAGCCCTTCCTGTTTTTAGATTGCAGTAATTGTAATTTCTGTTCTCATTAGAACTTTCTCACAGAATTTTTTGGAAAAAAAAAAGTTGCTGAGTCTGTATATAAACATATATCCCCTGATAATAGGACATTATACATTAGAATGGTAAAATGTTTGGACTTCTATTCTAACGAGGAGAATGTAGAAGTATCTTTCACAAAAACACAAAAAGCAAAACCAAACAAAAAACTGTACACAAATAGCCAAGAATATATTACGGTTTTATTATCCTTCCTTTCTATCTTTATTTAAGTATGCCTAAGTATTTTTGTGTTAAAAACATGTCTTTCTGCTGGTGGCATAAGTTTGTTACAAGGTGTAAGATTCAGAACAGCTTTCTGTGAAGCAGTGTCTTTGCTATTGATGGCTTTGACTGCCAGTCTAACATTCCACCGTCATGGCATTTCTTACGCTTCTTCAGCAATGCTGTTTGTAAGTAAATTAAATGTTCAGATTTTCCTTCAAAGGAAAGAAAAAACAAAAAAACAAAAAAACAAACAAACAAACAAAAAAACCCAACAAACTAGCTGGGTTCTGTGTAATGATGTTCAGTAATGCAACGTGCATATTTTCACATCTTCTTTATACTTAAAATGGAGACACTTCAGGATTGTGAGTAATGCATCACAAACTTGCACACAAACATATTAAAATGTGATCTGTGATCTCTTCCTAATATCACAGATTCATAGATTCACAGAATGTTAGGGGTTGGAAGGGACCTCAAAAGATCATCTAGTCCAACACCCCTACCAGTGCAGGATCACTTAGAGTACATCACCCAGGAACATGTCCAGGTGGGTCTTGAAAGTCTCTAGAGATGGCAACTCCACCACCCTCCTGGGCAGCCTGTTCCAGTGCTCTGTTACTCTCATCAGAAAGTAGGTCTTCCTTATCTTCAGGCTGAAACTCTTGTTCACCAGCTTGTGACCAGTGCCCCTAGTCCTGTCACCAGATACCACTGAGAAGAGGCTGGCCCCATCTTCCTGACACCCACCCTTTAGAAATTTATAAGCATTAATAAGATCCCCACTCAGCCTCCTCTTCTTGCAGCTAAACAACCCCAGCTCCCTGAACCTTTCCTCACATGGCAGGTGTTCCAGGCCCTGGATCATCTTAGTAGCCCTGTGCTGGACCCTCTCCAAAAGTTCTTTGTCTTTCTTGAACTGAGGAGCCCAGAACTGCACACAGTGTTCCAGGTGGGGCCTCACCAGGGCAGAGTAGAGGGGGAGAGTAACTTCCCTCAACCTGTTGGCCACATACCTCTTAATGCACCCCAGGATGCCATTGGCCTTCTTGACTGCAAGAGCACACTGCTGGTTCATGGTCATCCTGCTATCAGCTGGGACTTCCAGGTCCTTTTCCCCAGAACTGCTCTCCAAGAGATCGGCCTCCAGCCTGGGATTGTTCCTCCACAAATACAGGACTTTACACTTGACTTTATTGAATTTCATGCAATTTCTCCCTACCCAGCTCTCCAGCCTGTCCAGGTCCCTCTGGAAAGCTGTACAGCCTTCTGGCGTGTCAGCCACTCCTCCCAGTTTGGTATCATCAGCAAAGTTGCTGAGAATACACTCCAGCCCTTCATCTAGGTCATTGATGAATATATAGAATAGTGCTGGGCCCAGTACTGATCCCTGGGGGACACCACTAGCCACAAGCCTCCAACTAGGCCCTACCCCACCAGCCATGACCCTCTGAGCTCTGTTGTTTAACCAGTTCTCAACCCATCTCACTGTCAGCTCATCCAATCCATACTTCCTGAGCTTCACAATTAGGATATTGTGGGAGACAGTGTCAAAAGCCTTGCTGAAGTCAAGGTAAACCATCTATCCAACTAGTCACGCTATCATAGAAGTCTATCAGATTAGTCAAACATGACTTTCCCTTTGTGAATCCATACTGACTACTTCTGATAACTTTCTTTTTCTCCACATGTCTAGAGATGTCCTCCAGCAGGAGTTGTTCCGTCACATTTCCAAGTACGGAGGTGAGGCTGACTGGTCTGTAATTTCCCAGGTCTTCTCTCTTGCCCTTTTTGAAGACTGAGGTGACATTGGCTTTTCTCCAGCACTTCTCCCGTTCTCCATGATTTTTCAGAAAAGATGGAGAGTGGCACAGCAACAACATCAGCCAGCTTTCGCAGCACCCTTGGAACCCACAGATCAATGAAGTGCTTTATCCAAACAGTGTGAGATAGTGTCCTATCAACCCTACAGAGATGTAGTATTATATGGGAAGTAATGCCAACTGTTTTTGGAGTGGTTTTTTTTGTTTTTTTTTTTTTTTTTTTTTATAAACCAAATACTGAAACAGACAGAAATACAAGAGTGAAAGACTGTCTCTCATGTCTTTGCTGTGTTTTTGCTATTGCAGGTAGGGGGTATGGGGCAAATGAGTTTTGCATAAATTTGAGATTTTGGTATGTTAAGCTTGCATCTAGAGTAGAATAAATATACATATGTATGGTGTTTTAGAAAAGAAGAATACAAAGTGCATAATATCAGCTGAGTCATGTGGAGGAAATTACTGCTTTTTTTGTTTCTTTCTTTCTTAAATTGAAACCAATTTTCAAGGAGAAGTATGGGTTAGCAGATTTCTGATGTATGGGAAGACAGGGGTCCCCAGTCAGTCAGGTCAAGGCCTGCTAGCCAGGGTTCATCCCATCATGGTAGCCTGGGAGCAGGTCAGCCAGGGGCAGCCCCAACCCTGAGCATGAGGCACCTCTCTGGGGAGGGGAATGAACAAAGGCCAGGCTGTTATGTACTCCTCTTTGTGGGGTCTGCAAGAAGCATGGCTGTGCAGTGCAAGGCTGTAGGGAGGTGGATACTCGCCCTGCTGCAGCAACACCTGTGGAATCGTGGCTTGTAAAGCAGGGTGATGTATTTTGCTAAAGTCTGGACAATCAGCGCGGCTGAGGTTTTTCTTATAAACCTGAGAAAATTCACAAAAGTATCTATCAAATAACAAATGTTTGTAGTTAGTGGATTCTGTTGTCTGCTCGCCCAGTCAAGTATGTAAACATTGGCAAACTTTCTCACAACGACTCTGAGCTATGCCAGGGCTGACAGGGCGCATGGACAGAGTGTGGACAGTGATTATTATCCAATGTGTAACTCAGCTTAGGTGTATGAACAGGCTTGTTAACCTATGGGGTCCGGGGGCTGTCTCTTGTCTGCTAGAAAAGGCTGTAAAACTTTGCAATAAACGGATTTTATGGCAAACCCCCTGGAGTGCTTCTCTTCTCTCCAGAGCCCCTTCCCAACAAATACCAGAGCAAGAGCTGATGGTCCTGGTGGGCTGGCATGGAGTCCTGCAACATGGGCAGTGTGGGGGAACTTGACAGGGGCCATCAGGCTCTGTTGGTGCCCAGTTATGGGAAAATTTTATCTATTTTAAACTCTTTATATGACATTCAAATAAACAAGTTGAAATATCTGAAATATTTAGATAACTATTCAAAGTTATAATATTAATCATTCAGTCAAAAATATGTTTGGATAAATGTCCTTTCCCATTTCTTACTGACCTGAGAATCACAGACACAGTATATTTTTACAGGTTTTAAGTGAAACATTGTATAACATAAATTCAGCAGCTTTTGGTTTTATAGAATGTAGCTAGGACCTTTCTCCTTCGCACTCCTCCCATCATCCTCCCCCCCAAAAAACTCTCTTCTGTAAAAATTTCCCACTAACCACTTCAATATATTTTTGCTAAAAAATTAAGTATTCTGATATTTTGGCTGAAAATTTGGCATTTTGTTTTGGAATTGATGGTTTGTTGCACTGGTTACTATGAGATAATAAAAACGTAGTGAAGCCACACAGCACTATGATGTCATATTCTAAATTCTTTCATTCAGTTTTGCCCTTACTTACACATGCCCATCCAAACTAAATTTAAACATATTTCTGTAATCAAATATTAAAAGTAGAAACTTCCATCTGACAAATACTGTTTCTTGTAGTTAGAATCTATAATAATTATAATGAAGGAAGTTTTGACAAATCCTCTGCAAGAAATTTGATAGGTTAATTTAAATACTTTATAAGACAATTAGCAAGTTAAGCAAAATTAAATTTTGGTATATATTTGAGTATTTTCTTCTGAAAGGTAAATTGGAATTTTGAAAGATACAGTAGAATGTTTTAAAACTATAGAGATCTGTTACTTCATCTTATTGCTTCTTTGCTTTGTCTAAATTTTTTTTCCAACACTCTATCCTCTGCAGTAGTGTTAAAAGAGTGATATAGTCCAGATATCTCATCATATTGCTAAATGTATCTTTCTTTATCCTTCCTGATACTGCCTTTTCTATTTTTGCATCATTTTTATGATTCTTTGTTGCCTGTATGTTTTCTGTCTTTTGTCATCCGTCATTGTCAGCAAGACTTCTATTTTTCCATAACAGTCTGTGAAATTTGTCTAACCTTTGAAGCTCAAAGTGTTTGTGTTTTGAGACCACAATACAGAAAACAAATTCTTGCTAGAGATCTTATATTCTTTCAGTACTCAGAAACAGTGTATTAATAATTATATAAAACCTCTGACAGACCCTGGTCCATTGCAGTAAGATACTTCATGGTTCATTAAATGCATTTTAAGATTCTTTTTTCTACCAAGCACTTCAAAATTATTAGTGCTATAAAGCAAAATTCTGCTGGTTTTGAACACACAGCAAACTCCATCTACTTCAACAACACCAGTTATGGTGGGTTTTATAATTTTTAAATAACAACCTAGTTTTCCTTCTACTTGCTTGATGTTATTATTTGAATCCATGTTATAAGTTTATCCTTCTTTAGAGTTTGCTTACCCAGAATGCTAATAATTGTTGAGGTTACTCTGCTTGCAAACAAAACTTTGGGGTTTTTTGTTAGTTTTAAGGAAATTATCTTCAAATCTGTCAGTTGTGAAAGGTTTCCCGGTTACCAATAATTTGCTGGCTTCTATAATTTTAATTCCTTATCACATACACTGTGGTTTCTGTTTACAGTGTTTCTTGGCTTGGATCTGAACACAACCTTCTCCTTACATGAATTGTACAGTTTTTGTGGCCTCCTGGTCTCAAAAGAATCATAATGCAATGCTCATACTATATGTTATATTTGATATTTAGTCATTTTCCACCCCAACAGTTTATTTATACTGTTCATGTCTCAGTAATGATAGATTGGAAAGGTACCATTTTCCTGGAAAAAAGATTAATAGTAGTAGACTTGTATTCCAGTTGGGATATTCAGAAGAGGCATTTTTACTTTCTTTATCTTACTATACGTGTAAGAACAATTTCTTTCTCTGGGGATTGTGGTATTTAGTCAGATGTCTAAAGAAGAGGTTTAATTCTTGCCTAAGAACAGGATGAAGTATCTTCAAAGTCCATGAATTTTTTTTTTTTTTCACATTGATTCCCTTTTACACAGGACTTCTCTATGAGCCAATTTACACTAAATTGCTCCTTGGTGGTGTATGTGTGCGGGTTTTTTTCCCTCCCTATTGCCAAGTGGCAAACATAATTACCTAGTGACCAGCTTATTTCTTTTTTGGTGCTGTATTATCACGAAAGGTGTTTATGGGGCTAGGAGCTTAATTTATGTACAGTCACCATCATGTTAACTTCTATTGTGGAACTATTTGTGTTTCCATTTTCCTTAGTTTTCTTCATTTACTTACAGGCAAGTGGAGTTAGTTTATAAGAAACAGCAAAACCAGCAATATTCAGAGCTCTTTTTACACACACATACGTCTTTAAAATAGAAAAAAAGGAACTGAACAGGTGTCCTGTTAAGTAAACGCAAGAGTAAGACTAATAATACTGTTCCAATATCAAACAGAATAGTACAAAAATGTCACAGTAGAGCAACTATTCACTGTGCAGATTAAGAAGTTGTGGTAAAAGGCTACAAGTCAAGAATGATATTCTGAGTTCTGGTTCAGAGAATCTCCTTTTGGCAAATATTGCTTGATGATGCCATTTACATGGCATGTAAAATAGAAGCAGTATACAGTATCACAGAAATGTCTACATATTCATAGCAATCCTCTCTCTGAATATAATTGAATATTTCTGATTATAAAAATCAGATGGCTTCTCTAATGATGGTTTCTCACCTTATGGACACAGAATTAGGAGAAAGGGTAACTAAGGACCGTTTACCACTGCTGCAAATTACTACCACATGATTCCTTTTTTAAAACTTTCTAGCTTCTTCCTGGAGACTGGTAACAGTTCTAGATGTGCCTTCAGAGGCTGATAACCTGTAAAAATTATTTTAAACTTGTTGCATGGTACTTTGGAAATTTTCCTGGGTATTTCTTAAATATATTCACTTTCATTTCATGCTCACTTTTCTTTACACTAGAATTCTGCTTCAGTTTAATTTTCTTTCTCCCTCTCAAGAGAAAGGAATCCTATAGTAAGCATGTCTTTGTTACTGCATGTGCACTATTCATTTACCTTCAAACTTCTAGCTCATGTAACTGTTTCATAATTTATAAGAAAAAAAATCTTATTCCATTGCTTAACCAGTGCTTTCAATTTTGCATATTTGCTATTTGGAAAATAAGGCCCTATTTTCAGCAGAACTATAACAGTATTGGTTATAGATTTACATCACTTTGCTGTACCATTACTCTTGCATTCAGTTTACATTTGTCACAATGAGCTGACATTTTGAGTCAAATGTCTGTTAAAATTCAAAAATAATATTTCCCATGTCTTTATGATTCTATTTTAGTGAACCTGTACTTAATTAAGCGTGAATTCCACTACTTGAGCCTGGTGGGGAGTCATGAAAAGTGATGTGTGAGGCGGGTGGACACAAGAGGAGATACAAAGCTTTATCACAGCATCATTCACAGCCTGCATTTACCATGCCAGCTACAAACTCCTAGGGCAAAATAAGCATGCAGTGGTAGTCCAAGCATAACGTATGCTCACAATAGAATAAAATTTTCGTGTTTCTCAGCAAAAGTGATTCACACTGATTTCTAGAATATGAAGAATAGAGAAAACAAATATATTTCTGCTTGGTTCAAATTCTCCTGGCACCATAGATCAGCTGTGGAGGACCCAGATCTTCACAGAAGACTGCTCATGAGTTCTTTCTGTGTTTGTATGTTTCTGGTTTTATACCAATAATTATGTAATATAAAAAAAAAAAAAAAAAAAAAAATAAGAAAAAAAAAAAAAAAAAAAAAAAAAAATCAGAAGTCTGTGAGTAAGGACACAATGAGACAAACCATCCAGGTACAGATTTCAGCTCCCTTTCACTTGTTCTCCTTCAGATCACATTACTCTTGCTAAAACTACAGTAATATATGCACAGACTTCAATATAAGGAGCAAGGGTGATGTTGAAATGCTGGGGTCTGAACCCCAAGCCCCAAATTAAGGTTGACATATGGGTGATTCCCACAGCCCTTCATACAGAGGTGGTGAGTTTGCCTTATAGCTTCCCCCCAGGGTGCGGCCAGCCCTGCAGGGAGAGCCATAAGGGAAATGAGCCCCAGGGGTCCCGCAGTGAGTTGACAAAGGTCAGGTGTCTGCTGGGGGATAAAAGCTGGGACCACTTGCAGGGAGTCAGGAGTGTCTGTCTGTGGAGTGCACTCCACAGAGCGTCCTGGTTCAGGGCAGACCTCCTGACTCTCCCTGGAGCTGGGCCCCAGTTTGCTCAAGACCTTTGTGAACGGGGGCCTATGGGGTGAGAGTCACTATGTGGTCTCCTTTCTCTTATGTGTTCAGCTTGCTGGTCTGGCTGTTTCCCATGGCAACTGTGGGCAACCTCAGGTCTCTGTTTGTACCACCTGTTGTGGGCTGAGTCATGTCTCTTGTGAGACCATTGGGGGTGGCATCAATTATGTACCAGCTGATTGATCTGTTTGTACCCCCAGTGACCATTCATGGAATGTCCTTCTTGTCTACAATACAGTCTGTGTATTTGTTCATCTTCCTGCTGGCTGTATCATTTTTGTTGGGCCTGGTCATTGGCAAAACAGATGTACATCTGGCTCAATCTGTAAAGTGAATAATTAAAATGTTTTCCAAAGAGACAGTAAGTCTGGATTTTCTAGGGCATAAGATCTCTCAATGTCCAAAATATCCCACTGCCTGTGTAAATGCAGAAGAAATACTGTGTAAAACAGTAAAACATGTGGCACTTCCTCTCCTGGTAGATAATTCTTTTGTAAAAAACAGGACTTGAGTCCCTATCAAGCCTTCTCCCAGGAAACCTTGTTTTTCTCTTTGGAATCTCTATTGAGTGTAGGAAGAAGTGAGTTTGAATCGTACTACTAGGTTGAGACATTTTGCCTTCTTTAGGCCCTACAAGTTTTATTGTCCCAAAACCTGCATTTTGTATCTAATTTTCAGTCTTTAAAGATGCCTTCTCTCTTAGATTGATATACATAGATCTAAAGCACAAGTTTAACTTTTCTCCATCACATTATAGATTGTAAGCTTGATATATCTTACCGATTCCCTATTTTTTCCTTCCTGCTGGGTGAATTAAGTCAAGTCTTGTTTTTTTGTACCATCATTGCATATAGTCATTTTTACTTAAAACATTTCATCTGTTTCTGCTTCTAATTTACTGTTCTCTCTATCTAAACTGTTCATTTTGTTCAGACAATATGTTCTTGCCTCTTCCTAATCTGAAATCTAAATCTTCAATTGTCTTCAAGGATTTGATGATCTGGCTCTTAAAGTTATTGGGTTAATAGTCTAGAAAGCAGAGATCAGGCCTGACAATTCTGTTTAAGCTGTCTTCTCAGAAGTACTCATAAAATATGGTTGACTAGTTGTAGTGAGAGGAAATGTCTGAGAAGAAGATAATTGAGTGAACTGTTAACTTTCTTTGTGCTTTCCATAGTCTTATTTAACACAGGGGCAATTGTTCTTAGCTTTGTACGATACCATAATACTCCAAGATGCAGAATAATCCTTTTGACACACTCTATCAAGAGCCTTTTAAAAATCAATCAAAACATTAGGTAGCTACCTTATCTTTATGCTCAAGAAATGTCTCAGTTGTCACAGAATAAACATCTGCTTGATTGTTTGTCCTTGGCATGAAACCCCACTTGTTATTCTGCCAGTTGCCTCCGGATGTGTCATTTGAGTTCACACCGTATCACTCTTAGGAATCATCTTGCTGGCATAGCTCAACAAATGCACAATAGTTAATGCAATTCTTGTTATTAATAGTTTTTTAATTTTTTTTTTTTTTTTTCAAGGAGAATTAATAGAGTTCTTAGTTTCAGCAGCTGTATCACTTAATACATACTGTTTATGTATTTTATTTTTTCAGAGCACTGTGTTCTGGGATCCTTCTATTATCAGACTACCACTTTTAATATGAATTTCATTGTACCTCCTCTTCTAAAAATACCTTTATATCTGCCTTCTGGGATTTATACTGGTACAGTTGAGAAGGGAAAAAACAAACAAACAAAAAATATTCCAAAATATTTTTCACCAAGTAAGCTTCTGTGTTTCAAAATTTTACTGTTTGTTTTATTACAATAATCTCTACATAAGTAAATTGCTTACAGCAATTCTCTATTCACTCAATGTTAAAGCCATAGTGTTTAAAAATTACTAAATTGAAGAATTATGTGCTTCCATTAGACACAGGAAAATAAGTGATCTATCTATGGCTTGTAAGAATATGTCTACTTAGTTGCAAGGAAATATAACAACACTGTGCCTGCAAAAAAAATTCTTTAAAATAAAAATTTAATTTAAAAAAAATCCTCATTATATTTCAGTTTAGTATACATATGCAATATATATGTAGATTTCATTCTACTGAAAAGAATAGGCATATCAACATACATGGACAACATTAATGTGCACCTAGAAATGTCTACCTAATGCACTAAATCTTGTTTTCTTCCACTAAGATGGTTTTAGAAGTCTTCTGATGAAACCCACAACAGTATTAAAAACTGCCTTTGTCTCTTCTTGTTAGGATCATGCTTACTTTTCGATTCACAGCATCTCATGAAAAAAGTCAACAGATTTGGAAACGTGGATATGTTAACAATTCAGTGTTAAACTGCTTCACTATTAGAGAAGGAGAAATTTCAAAATCTGTATACTGACTGTTATGATTTCCAGAATTATGAAATTAACATTTAATGAGAAATACCAATTTTAAAATCTCTAGAATAATGATTATTATTTTAATTGGTAGTTTAGCAAAGCTGACCTTTCTTCCTTGAATTTGAACTACTATTCCAGGCATCTACTTTCCTCATCAGACCAATTAGATTATGTCACTTAAGCAATTACATTCAATGGACTCTTCAGAGACAACATGTGTCACTGCACAATAAATACTGCAGATATCTGCCTGAAGTTGGATAAATTACAAAAGTACAGGGTTTTATTTATTTTTATATGTAAATCATTTAATGGTAGCTGTTATCTTCCTTACTTTAAAAGCCTTAGAATATTGTTCAGACTACTAAATGTCACCTTCTCAGACAGGAAAGATTTTTGGAGTAATACCACATACATAAAAGAGATAGTCCTGAGACCACACTTTTATGATAATCATTCCTCTATCAGTTACTCTACTGATAAAAATATGAGATTTCTTCAGTAGCAGTAGTACTTTTTTGTTACTTTAAAAAAATTCATAGCTATAGTTTTAGAATTCTGGACATTACAATAGCAATATCTTGGGCTTGAATTATATTATGTGTTTGAACCCAAGTGTATTTGCAAAAATTTGAATGTGCAATGTTGTATCACTGAGTTAAGAAAAAACAGTTTTAAATCATTCCAGCTGACAATATAGAAACTAGTTGTTGCATAACTCAAAAAAATCTACCTGAGTATAATTATGAATACGAGAAGGTTAAATGAGACCAAGGTCCCTACATTATTGCCAATGATCACCTCTTACAGATTGAAACTTTTCATCTGCATACTTGCTCTTAGAATTAAATTTATTCTGATACCATTTTAAAATGTAGTGTGGGTGAAAAGTTGTCTTTTTAGCTGATGCACTGACTCTATTGTCCAGATATTTGGTTTCTCATCATGCAAGGAAAGGAAGAAAAACATCTGCAATAATTGTATAGAGTATATTGTTTCCTGTGTTACCCTGAAAAGTCCTCAGAGAGGAAGCATTTCAGAACCACAATGATTGTTGTCTGATTCAGAACCACTCACTCCAGAGGTAATCTTAAAATACCTCCAGATTTTATGAGTACTATCAATTTTCGTATTTGGGTGACAGTGATCCTATTAAAAGGACTATGGACATGCAGATGTATGCACATGCATATTAACATATGAAAAATAAGGACCTAAATGGAAAACATGTTTTATAGCTTAAGAAATATTATATTGAGATTGCTTCTGGGAGCAACGCCGACATTTTATAGACCACTCTAGATGCTACTACTCACTTCTGTAGTGGAAACACTTCCCAAAGGATGAGTAATACTAAGTATGGGATTGTTACAGAATCTAACAGACTGGTTTATTAGCTCATTCTCCTTTTAGAATCATCAAGTTTTGTAATTCTGGGATCTATTCTAGATAGAATCATAGAATTACAGAATCCTTTAGG
>NW_008607498.1:2915-5979 GCF_000691845.1 Merops nubicus | reverse complement strand
ATATGGATGGCCCTATGGGGTGCAAAAAGGAACATCTTTGCAAATTGGTGAAGAAATCACAACTTCCTATACGGTGGCATTAAGCAAACAATTAAAAAAAATTGAAAAGCATGTGATGGGGACACGTAGTAGGGGTCTGGATGGGCTTGTTCACAATGTATAACCAGGGGACTATGTATATGTTAAGTCTTTTACAGAAAAGACCCTGGAGCCACAGTGGACTGGACCTTTTCAAGTCCTCCTCACTACCTACACTGCAATCAAGATTGAGGGACAAAACTCTTGGATTCATCATACCCGAGTCAAGAAAGCCCCTGCAGCCTCATGGAAAGTAACTCCAGATGATGAGGGACTGAAGCTTAAACTTACTCGGACAAAATAAGAACAATATGGGTGCTGAGTAAGTAGATTAAAGCAGTTGTGAATCCACCATATGGGAGGGACACCACAACAGACAGTACAGAACAACAGAATCCGAGGCTGGATTGGTGTAGTCTATATCCTATTTGTCATTGTTTTTGTTGTAGAAAATATATAATTCATTTTAATAGATCACAAAGGGTATATTGTATTAGGTGCAAACGTACTAATCAATTAGAGCGGGTAGTAAAAGATATTTTTACTGTCATACTAATTTGTTCGTGACAATAGACCAAATTTATTCTTAAACAGGGATTGGGTAATAATAAACTGAGAAACCAAAATTACAGGCCTCTGATACTCCCTGGGAAGGAATACCTCCACTTCTTCCGGGAGAATCAGGACTGTTCCAGAAAAAGAGTCCTCATATTCTGACCTTAGCCTGTGATCCATACAAAGAGAAAGAATTACTGCTTCCAAAAGTGTCATACCATACATGAGAAGCACTCTGTAGGTGTGGGCAAGGCCCCAACACATTGCTGTCATTTGCATTTCTTGGGGATTGCCAGGTTGACAACACACTTTTTGTAGTTGCTTTACCCATTTGTCAAGACTCTACACTTGTTTGGGGGTGAAATTCCAGAACACTGGGGGAGGCCACTAGCCTAGGCACTTGCCCATACTCTCCCACATGCCCTGCTACCCATAAGTATCCAGCCATAGGACAGATTTCTGGGTCATGTTCTTAAAGATTAATTGTATTACTCCAAATAAAACTTGGCAAATATTCAAAATGCATAGCACCAACAGTATGCTGGCCTGGAAGTCCCAAAGATAGCCGAAACTCTCAAAACCTGAGAGAGTCTCGTCCTCCGTCTCACCCACAGAGTGGGTGAAGTCGCTGGAAAACAACAAGGCCACATACTGTTTTACTAATAACTAGGCCTAACATAAATGACACAGCAAGCAGGAAGACAAACCAGTAAATCAACTGTATTGAACATAAAAAGGTCACTACATGAATGATCAGCACAGGTACAAATAAGTCAATTAGTTCATACGCAATCACCATCCCCCCTAATGACCCCAACAAGGATACCACACAACCAACAACAGGTGGAACAAATAAAGAACCAAAGTCTCCCATAGATACAATGGGAGACAACCAAGTCAATCATATAAGATAAAGGCAACCACATATTTCTCTCTCCCCCCAGGCCACATTTGCAAAGGTTCAAGCTGACCAGGGCCCAGTTCCAGAGAGAGTCAGGTGATCCTTCCCCAACAAGAAAACTCTATGAACAACATACACTCCTCCCTTCCTGCAAGTGGTCCCAGCTTTTATCCCCAAGTGGGACACCTGACCTTTGTCAACTCAATGCAGGACACCTGGGACTCATTTACCTTATGGCTCCCTGCCCGCGCCCCCCCCCCCCCCCCCCGGCCACACCCTGGAGGGAAGCTAAAATGCAACCTCACCACCTCTTTATGAAGGGCTGTGGGAATCACCCATCTATCAACCTTAATTTGGAGTTCAGGGTTCAAACCCCAGGAATTCACTCGGCCCCTTGACATATGGGTGGACCACAGTCCTCATACTATCTCTATGTGTTGCATCTTTATCCTGTGTTTAACTACAGACACTATTGCAGTTATCTCAGTTGTTTCAGATTCTTCCCTGTTGTGGTCTTATTTGTTGGAAGATCAGTGTGACTGTGGATCTGGAGCTGGTGTCATCTATTCGGCACAGTTTAGTGTCTAATTGTATTGCAGTCCATACACTGCCCGCTAAGCTTGACATGCATTTTTATCACAGGGATGTTTTCCATATTCCCAGTGGTGCTGTGCAAGATCTACAAGACAAAACCTTAGACCAATATTGTTCCCGCAAATAACATTTATTCGCAGGGACATGTTCCCATTTTTCTTGTCTGGGTCTAACGATTAGGATGGTGTTACCTTTTCCCACAGCTATTACTTCAGCTGGCTCTGGGGGGCCTACTCGGCCCCTGGACGCATACCTTTGCTCCGTTACTAAAGTTGGTGGATCCAAATCCTTTGTCTCCACAAACAGTAGTAACTTGGGGTGGGTCCCCCTTCCTCACCATTGTTTTCAAATTTGGTAATATTAATAACTATGCTATACTGTCATTGGGTTGAACCACTAAATCTTCTTAACCATTATTTAGCAATATTACTTTAATCTCTCTTTGGTAGTCATCATCATTCACTCCTCCCATCACATGAACACCTTTCAGGGCTAGGTTTGAGTGAGCAGTTATTAAAGCCTAAGTGTCCAGAGAATTTGGATCCCTATCCTGGTGTTAATAACCCTTGCCTGGCCTCGATTATATCTTTACCAGTTCTAATGCATAAAGATCTAGCCCAGCAGCCTCTGGAGTGGCCCTGTAGGGGGCCATCACACCTGGGACCATTTCCCAGTAGATCAAAGTGTCAGTTACTGTTAGAGGCTGTATTTGAAGGTTGGGCATAGTCATACGCATCAATGGTGTCTCCATCTCCCCGATCGGTCTGTTGTTAAGGGTGTGGAGTGCATCCATGAGATTAGTTCTCCATTGGGATAGGTTTCCATTTCTGAAATGCCAGGGTTTGAACCCCGAGCCCCAAATTAAGGTTGACATATGGTGATTCCCACAGCCCTTCATAAAGAGGTGGTGAGTTTGCCTTATAGCTTCTCACCAGG
>NW_008607498.1:1884-2330 GCF_000691845.1 Merops nubicus | reverse complement strand
TCATTGAGTAACCAAAGGTTAGGTGTCCTGCTTGGGGATAACAGCTGGGACCACTTGCAGGAAGGGAGGAGTGTCTATCTGTGAAGGGGATGCACTTCACAGAGCTTTCTGGTTCAGAAAGCAAATTTTGTCTCTCCTGGAACTGGGCCCTGGTCAGCTTGGACCTTTGTAAACATGGGCTAGGAGAGTGAGAGCTGGCCATGTGGCCAACTTTATCTTATCTGTTTAAATTTCCTGATTTGGCTGTTTCCCATTACATCTATGGGAAACCTTGGTTCTTTGTTCCACCTACTGTTGGTCAGGCGATGTCTTTTTTAGGATCGTTGCGGGTAATGTCAATTGCATGTGAGCTAATTGAATTGTTTGTACCCCCAGCGATTGTTCATAGAATGTCTTTTTTGTATTCAATATAGTCCACTTATTGGTTCATCTTCCTGCTCGCTGTG
>NW_008607498.1:1018-1505 GCF_000691845.1 Merops nubicus | reverse complement strand
TATTATGTTATATGGAATACCCATTGAGTATTATGCTGCTCTGCGTACTGTTGCACAAATTTGTTCTGGAAATGGGACCCATTGTCAGTTTGTATTTGTAAGGGGATTCCATAGTCTAGAATCATTATATCTATGGTAGAGGTAGCACTGTGGTGTGTGGCTTTCCTGCAGGGATAAGCAATCAAGTATCCTGAATAGGTGTCTACTGCAGTGCAGATGTGTTTGCACCCTCGGTCCTAGGGTAAAGGTCAGATGTAGTCCATCTGCGAGATTTGTCTTGGCAATTTTCCTCTTCCCAGCTCTACTTTTATGATATTTGGTACTGGGCGTTTGAGTGTGCTGGCACACGGGGAATTGGGCAACTATTGTTTTGAGCATATCCAGTGACATAACTATGCCACGTTCTTGGGCCTACTTGTAAGTAGCCTTCTCCCTACGATGCCCACATTTCTCATGTGCTCATTTTGCCGAGCCTTAATGGTCACCT
>NW_008607498.1:656-877 GCF_000691845.1 Merops nubicus | reverse complement strand
ACCATTTTAGAATAAATTTTCCAACATTTGGCTCCCCATGTTGGCAGCCAGGTAGCCAATCTGTTCACCACTGACCAAGAATCAGTAGAGAGGTGACATTCCCCATAATCTTCTTATTTTAAAGCCATATGAGCTGCATATAACTTGGTGTATTGGCTACTTTCCCCCTCTCCTGTGGTCTCCAGAAATTTTCCTGAGTGAGGATGATAAGACACTTCCTT
>NW_008607498.1:0-571 GCF_000691845.1 Merops nubicus | reverse complement strand
AGGTAGCAGCTGATCCAGGGTCTTCCCCCATTGCAAAGGTAATTGCTGTTCAACTTCAGGATCAGGCTTTACCTCTTGACCCTGCATGGGGGCAGCAACTACTTGCTCATGGAGGGCAGCAACACCATCAGGTCCCACCTTTGCTCTATTCGTGACTGAATACAGTGTATTTGTGGCCTATTGTGAGCTGCTCAGTTTTCACCAAGGCCCAATAGCAGGCTAGCAGTTGTCTCGCAAAGGGTGTGTAACTATGCCCTGCCTCTGGCAACTTTCTTCCCCAAAATCCTAAGGCGACTTTTCTCTTTCCTTGCTTCTGCCAGAGGCTCCAATCAGCATATGACCCATTTACAGATATGTTCGATTCTACTTCACCATCCTGCGTGGCCCATAAGTCTAAAGCTCTTTGAATAGCATCTTTAGCCAATTCAAAGGCAGCCTGCTGTTCATTTCCCCATTCGAATTCATACTTCTTGCGGGTTACTCTATATAATGAGGCCAGAATCTGTCCCAGTTGGGGGATGTGCTGTCTCCAGAAACCGAATAGGCCGATAAATCTCTGTGCCTCCTTCTC
>NW_008607497.1:9751-10533 GCF_000691845.1 Merops nubicus | reverse complement strand
ACCTGTACAGAGCACTGTATAGAAAAATAGGATTTCTGTTTATTTGGATCTCTAGGTCAGAGGAGATGCCTTGAAGGGGAGTGTGTAGTGCTCATCTGTCTGTCTTCAAACTTTCTTCAGAACTCTCACTAAAGTCTGTTCAGGAAAATTGGCTGAGTTTTAAACCTTAGCCAAAATGTTTCTGAAAGGTAGTTGAGAGTGTTTATTGACTACTCTGTATTCACCATCACTTGAGTGAGATGAATCCCATCACCTCTCATTTAGCTTCAGTATTTTGACATTAACATGACTAGTTCAGGCTTGGACATGCTTGAGAGGTCAGAGCCCCTCTCCACAGGCAGGAATGGGCACCTGCAGGGTGGTGTTAATTTTAGATTCCTGTCTTAAGCCAACACTGCTATCTCAAAAGTAGATAGGAAGCTGAGGTGCCCAAGTTAGGGTGGTGGCAAAAATGGATAGCTTTTACAAATATGCTTTTGCTGTGTGATTCTGTCCTTAACTTCAGGCTTGGTTTGGCTCTGTTCTTTTATCTCTGTTTCTTTTCTGCAGCAACAATGAGTCTGCTTACATTAGGTGTCACTCTGCAGAGTGATTAGAAATGACGTATCTGCTTGTAGCAGTTAAGTATTATTATGGCCTTCAGAATTCTCACTTTCTATTCATGTTTGGATTGTTATTGTGGCAACTGAAGTGTCCTTAAATTTACTAATTTGCTTTCAAAGGGAGGTGGTCTTCAGAATCCTGAGCACATCACAGGACTCTGAACAAATCCCCTTTGGCTC
>NW_008607497.1:9390-9720 GCF_000691845.1 Merops nubicus | reverse complement strand
AGCAGGTCTCAGTGTAATTCAGGCTGAGGTGTTTCTTCGTGTGTATTGGGCCCTGTCTGCTGATGTTTAAACATAAATGGGCTAGGGAAAACTAACCACACAGGAATACATGTTTCAAAGAATGAGGTCTTACAAAAGATTCTTAAGATGCCCAACTAATGACTATTTAATTCTGTAAGGAGCAACTTAAAGGTCATGGGGGTTAGTTGCCATGGCAAAATGAGTTCTGCTTCTGCTTGAGATTAGCATGTTTTAATAATGGTAATAAGTAGCTGGTTTCTGTCTGCACATGTAGCTTAACTATGCAGTGTGCTACTGCCAGAAATGCAG
>NW_008607497.1:5175-9313 GCF_000691845.1 Merops nubicus | reverse complement strand
TGTAGGGAATCTCTTCCGGTACTGAATTTTACAGCCTGAGATTCCACACATTCAGCATTACTGAGTGTGTAGCTAATGAAGCACTGTGATGACAGCACTTTGGAAGTCTTGCATATTTCACGTCCGATGTATGTGAACATTTGGGGGCTTTCAGGATGAAAAATGTGCATGCTGCTGTTAGGAAACACCAGCTTGCATAGCAACTCAGCTGCCTAAGGAGAGTTGCAAACGCACTGGTTTGCACGGTTGCGTTGGCCGTGCTTTGAGGCCTGCATTCATTTTTGTGCCTCTAAGATATTAACTCTTATTTATCCTAGTCAATTCCAAGTAGTTGACTGTACAAACTGCATATTTTTTGAAGGCAGTGTAATCTGTTTGTGTTGATGGGAACTTTCAAAATTTTCAAAGGCATACCTAATGTTGGTTTGAAGACAGTGTGAGGTGCTGCATCTCTAGTTAGTGAAAAATTCTAATTGCATTGTTTTCCATGTGCATTTTGTACTTCAGGCCTACCAATGACCTGAGATACCCAATGAATTCAGAAAAAATGCACAACTTGGGATGGAGACCTAAAGTGCCTTGGAAAGAAGGAATAAAGCAAACAAGTAGGACTGGTGGCTTTTATATTAATTGATTTAGAATTGATGGGAGGAGAGAAAGGGGGGAAGATGTGAATATATAAGTTGGTGAAGTTGATTCTCTTTAACTTCACATTAACACTTTACTTAAAGCAACCAATTTTATGTAAAATTAATGAATTTACCTGATTTTTTTTTTTAAAAAAGGTTAATCACAATGAAGCAGAATGAAATAGAATTAATTTCTTCTTAGGGCTAAAATAAGTCCTACATGAAGAATTTAGAAAATCTAGACTAGATTTTTTTTTTTTTAAAAAAGGTTAATCACAATGAAGCAGCATGAGATAGTAGAATTAATTTTTTTTAGTGATAAAATAAGTCCCACATATTGAATTTAGAAAATCTAGACTAGATTTTTTTAGTACTGTAGGTTAAAATATTGCATAATAAACTATTAGCATGTTGTTAGTCTTGTGATATCTGTGGAATGCTTGTATTTCCCTGTTATCTCTGGTCAGCTTGACTCGTTAACATTCTCTTCATACTAGTTGAATGGTACAAAGAAAACTTTCACAACTGGAAAAACTCAGAGCAAGCTTTGGAGCCCTTTCCTGTGACACAGCCATTTGCACAGCTTGGAGGACCATAGGGTGGTGAAGAACCTGAAGGAGTTTGTTCTACCTCATACAGACTTTTTTTGAAGCCTGCAGTCGAGTGGCCACACTGAACTGTTGCTGTATTCAAGATCTGCGAACCACGCTGAGCACAAAACTACAGTTTGGCACAACTTTGGAAAGGTTTCAGCACTTTATAAGTCAAACCTGTTATTTCAGCTTTTGGTGCAATACTATATTCTCACTAGGTATTGATTTCAAACACCTGTACAGGGTGAAGAATATTTGTAATGGTATAAATTAGCATAACTGAAGTAAAATTCCTCAGCTATGTGAGGAAGTTGAAACGTTGAGGAGTATTAGGGTGACAGAACAGGAGACAGATTGGTGGTGTCAGACTCTGCCCTCCCTAAAACAGAAAGGAGAGCAGGCATCAGAACACCCACAATCAAAGATCTCCTGTTTTCAGCCCCTGCCAGGCCAGTGGCAGTAGCTTAAATGAGGTGAATGAGTGGAAGAAAGTTCATGGAAGAGGCAGCAGATGGAATCTCCTCTTGCCCACCTCTCATCCCCCCCCCTCCCAGTGCCTCTAAGTAACAGATATGAGGCCTTAGCTGAGGCAGAACCCTCTAATGATGACAAGAAGAAAAATCTAACTGTACTGAAAACAGTTACACAGTTAGTAAAGCCCCTTCCCTCTATCACCACCACACAGAAGTGTAGGGTAACTGTTATGGGTGACTCTGTTCTGTAGGGAACAGAAGGTCCCATATGTTGGGTAGACCTGCCTCACAGGGAGGTCTGCTGTCTCTCTGGAGCCAGGGTTAAGGACATCACTAGGAAGCTTCCCAGCCTAGTGAGGTCCTCAGGTTACTACCTCCTACTCTTTTTTTCCAGGTGAGGGCTGAAGCTGCAGCTACATATAACGTAAGAATGATTAAAAAAGATTTCAGAGCTTTGGGATGGTTGCTAAGGGAATCTGGGACACAGATTATTTTCTCATATCCTACCACTTGAGAGCAACAAAACTGGAATAAACAAAAAAAATCCAATCTGTTAATGTATGGCTCTGGGTCTGGTGGCACCACCACAATTTTTTTTTTTTTAACAACAGGACAGCCTACATGGCACCAGAAATACTAGTATCAAAAGGGAGAGACCTGTCTCATAAGGGGAAGAGAATACTCACACAGGAGATAGCAGGGCTGATTCACAGGGCTTTAAACTAGATGAGAAGGGGGGAGGGGGTGGTGATGCTAGGGTCATAAGCAATAGGCAACAGGACAATATTCCAGGGCTAATGGGGTGGGAGAACAACAGGCTATTAGTCAAAGAACCCTTGGATTAAAGGGATGCCCATGTGAGTTGCTAGCACAGCCAGCAGCCCAGCTGAAGTGCCTCTACACCAATGCATGCAGCCTGGGCAACACACAGGAAGAGCTGGAAGATGCTGTGCTGCAGGAAGGTTATGACATAGTGGCCATCACTGAAACCTGGTGGGATGAATCCTGTCAGTGGAGTGTAGCTATGGATGGCTACAAACTGTTCAGGAAGGACAGGGAAGGGCAGCACTGTTGCCCTTTGTGTTAAGAAATTGATGGAGTGTGAAGAGCTGTCATTTAAAAAATAGCCTCGAGAAGGTCGAAAGCTTATGGGTAAAAATTAGGAATGGAGAAAACAAGGGGAGCATGTGGTTGGTGTATACTACAGGTCACCTGATCAAAGGGAGCTACATGGTTACTAACTTGTTAGTGAGCCCTGTGTACCATGGAAGTGGACAGGAATGGTCACACAGCAAGAGTGAAAACAGGTGGGTTAACTCCCTCCCTAAAATGCTGCTACACCAATGCATGGAGTGTGGGGAGTGAGCAGGGGGAGTTGGAGATCTGCACTAGGTTGCATGATTATGATACAATTGCAAACACTGAAACATGGTGGGACAGCTCCCATGACTGGAATGTTGTCATGGCTGGCTACACACTGTTTAGGAAGGACAGACCAACAAGGCGAGGTGGTGGTGTTGCCCTTTATGTGTAGGAGCAACCAAAAACTATTGAGTTCTGTCCATGGGGAGAGGTGGAACAGGTTGAAAGCCTCTGGGTAAGAATTAAGGGACATGGAAAGGGGGTGAAACTGTATGGGATTCTATAGATCACTGAACTAAGATGATGTTGATGGGGCCTTCTACAGACAGCTGGAGGTAGCCTCTAGAACACTCATTGGTACTCACAGGTGACTTCAATCACCCTGATCTTTGCTGGGAAGTCCACACAGCCAGACAAGTTCAGTCCAAAAGGCTCTTGCAGTGCATCGATGATAACTTCCTAATGCAGGTAGTAGAGGAACCAATGAGGAGAGGCACACTGCTGGACCTTGTATTAACAAGTAAAGGAGGGCTGGTTGGGGACACGAAGGCTGGGAACAGCCTTGGTGACAGCGACCATGACATGGTGGAGTTCAGTATTTTACAAGGTAGAAGCAGGGCAATAAGCAGAATTACAACCCTGGACTTCTGCAGGGCTAACTTTGCACTCTTCAAAGATCTACTTGCAGGAATCCCACGGGCTAATCTGGAGGGTAAAGGGGCCCAAGAAAGTTGGTGAGTTTTTAAATATCACTTCCTCCAAGCCCAAGATAGGTGTGTTCCCTTGAATGAAAATTCAGGTAGATGAGCTAAGAGACCTGTGTGGATGAACAGGGAGCTTCTGAAGGAAATCTCATGGAAGAAAGAAGAGGGTAGCTCATGTAAGAAGGGACTTGTCACTTGGGAGAAGAATAGGGAAACTGTCAGGACATGTAGGAAGGCAATAAGAAAGGCCAAAGCCCTCTTAGAACTAAAACTAGCCAAAGAATTAAAGAGAACAAAAATGACTTCTTCAAACATATTGGTAATTAAAGGAACAAGAGGGGAAGTGTGGGCTCACTGCTGAATGAGGTAGCAGCCCA
>NW_008607497.1:0-5013 GCF_000691845.1 Merops nubicus | reverse complement strand
GGAGATTGAATATACATAAGTCCACGGGCCCTGATGAGGTGCACACAAGAGTACTGAGAGAACTGGCTGATGTTGTCACTGTACCCCTCTCCATCATTTTCACTAGATTGTGGCAAGTGGGAGAGGTGCCTGAGGACTGGAGGAAAGCCAATGTCACTCCAGTCTGCAAAAAGGGCAAGAAGGAAGATCCAGGAAACTACAGACTGGTCAGCCTCACCTCCATCCCTGGAAAGATTGAGCAGCTCATTATGGAGGTCATATGTAAGCACATGGAAGAGAAGAGGGTTTTCAGGATTAGTCAGCATGGATTTACCAAGGGGAATTCATGCTTGACTCATCTGATAGCATTCTGTGATGTGGTGACCAAATGGGTAGATGCAGGGAGACCAGCTGATGTAGTCTGCCTTGACCTTAGCAAGGTGTTTGATACAGTCCCCATAACATCCTCCTGAGCAAGCTCAGAGTATGAGCTAGAGGAACAGGCAGTGAGGTGGGTAAAAGTGCTGTATTTTCTGGAGAGTATAAATCCGTTGGTAAAAGCCAGATGCAGCACCCATATGGTTCAGTCCTTTTGTCTGGTGGTGCTGTATTACATGCTGTAGATGACTCATTAAACTTTTGCTGGCTCTGCAACTTTAAACACCCCTTTTTAAGGAGAATGCAGAGGAAAGGTGTCAGGAAGTAGCAGGGTTCTCATCTAGATTTCCAGAAGCATTTTCTTAATCTTTGCCTTGTTTTAGATTTCATCTTTTTACTGTATTACTGTCTTTTACATGTTAATTGTTTTTCTTAACTGTCATTGCAACAGACTTGAAAACCTGTAACATGGTTAACATTCCAGTGATGTGATTTCTTATGATATGAAGGCTATTTATGGAGAAAAATTTTAAACACTTACTTTTCCTGTAAATTGTTGGCAGATATTCAGTGCAGTGTTTCACAATTATTTTTTTGATGGCAAACATTTTAAAGATGAAGCAACACTTGCATTTTAATGTAAAATCTTTGAGGGAACTTCAATTCTATAAAAAATGTCAATAAATCTTTTTCAGAGTTGATTTAGTAATAAGAGAAACCAGTTACACTGTAACTTAAGTAAAACTGCTGAAAAAGTACGTGTGGTTTTTTATTTCTTAATTTTTTTTCACAACACAGGAAGAACTATTTTCACTTTTTTGGCTTTAAAGTGCCTGACATGGAGGGAAATCTCTCCTTGGTTTCATCACTGTATCTTCTGTCCTTGGCACAGTCCCAGACGCTCCTGTTGCCCTTGGGTAGAGCTGCAGAAGCATAGGGCTAAGATCCTATGGTGAACTCTAACTCCTACGACCTCTAAAGTCTCTCAGAAATTGGGAGCTAACTCTCAAAACGTGAGGATTTGCAGATTCCTTTCCTCATGACCTTAAGTGCAGGAGGAATGGAGCTTGGGGAGTGTTCCTTAGCTCTCCTCCTGCTAGAATCTGAACACAAAACTCAATAGTGGTGACTTTGGACACGCAGAGCTCCCAACTTCATCACACCTCTTGTGTGTTGCATGGTGCTGTTGATAAAATGTCATCTGAAAGAAGACTATACAAACAGCAGGCATCCAGGCTTGCATTGTCAACAAGTAGGCATCCTGAAGGTGGAATCTGTTACTGAAGGTGAATTTTCTGAGACAGAGTGGGATAACTATACTAGAATTATGTTGTACTTGTATTTTTGGGGGTTTCTGATACTGGTTGGGTAGTCTAAACCTCCATTTGTGAAGGATGGAAATTACAGGACTGAATAGCTACCAGTCTATTAAAATACTTGGTTTATCAGACTTAAGTTCATACCTACTAATCTTTTAAATTTCATTGTCAAACACGTTGCTGATAATGTTCAAATACTCCCCTATTTTTTATATTTTCTTGAGATACAGCTTCTTTACAGCAGGCAGAGAGTTCTTTATACATCTTACCGTTTTGTATCTTACAAAAGTCAGTGCCAGAAATAGCTGAAGTACTGCAAAGATCTGTTTTAGCTGTATTTGTGATTAAATGTGGCAGCTGCTCTGGATAAGCTGCATGAAAGTATGTATCTCATATCTGCTTATGCAGAAACTCTGGTGGTGTGGTGTGTCTTCAGGCCATTCTTTTAGGAATAGAAAGTAGAGATTATTTTAAACCTTACAAATAAGTACTTTTGAACATTCAAAACAATTAACTTCTGATGGTGTTATCAGATCAGACTATACAGAAGAAAGCAGTCGTGTGTGATGGGTTTATTGAATAGACCCTTTGAAAATTTGGAATATTTAGATGCTGAAGGTGTAAGCTTTGTTTATGTGACTACCCAAACAAGTGGTATTACTGGGAGTGGATTTTTCAAAAGGATCTATTAATTTTTAAAATTTTAATTATTAATTTAAAGCAGTTCTGGTTTATTTAAACTTTTTTTAAGATTTAATCCTTCCATGAGTTTGAGACTTTCGGCTTGGTGTTCCTACTTTTATCTTTAGATATTTTTAAATGTATATAGGCAAATATATACATGCACATTTTAAAAGCAAATAAATTTATATATTTTAATCGCTCTAGGAAGCTTTTGCTTTGAGCTACTTTGCTGTAGATCAGGTTGCCTTAGCAGGTGAGTGCTCTGGTAAGAGCACAGGGAAAAGTCTCTTTACTGTTGAAGAAAACAGCTTATTTTGCCATTAACCTTTTGGCTTCTGTAGGAAGAAAAGGACAAAGGATCAAGTAGTGAACAGTTAATGTGGAGAAGTGTAATGCTTTTAGTTTTTGTTTCTTACTGGTTTTACTTGGAAGATATATAGAAGGAAGCATTTTTGCAGAAGACAAAGGTAGTGATGTAAAATACTCTGAACACAGCAATCTTTTAGTCTGCTTTTCTCAAGGCTTGTGTCACAAAATAAAGTGAGGTTACAACAATGAGAAAATCAATGGAGTAAACATGTATGTCACTTAAATGGCTAGAAGTTTGTAAAGGTGAAGGGCTGGCCTTTGGCAAAGGGTTTCTCTCCAGGCTCTATCACGGACGAGAGACTCGCACTTGGGAAGTTGTCTGGGGACAGCTGTCAGTCCTGCATCTCTTTTTGGTGTTACTGTTGGGGTTGGATCAGATCTTCAGGAAGCAGCTCGTGAAATGCCTTGTGCATTGGGGAAAACCAGCACTGTGACCAGCACGTCCTCTTGGTGTCCTGCACCTGCCCTTCAGTGCATCCTTCAGAGAGTTGGGAAGAGGGTGAAGCAGGCAGCTGAGGCAGGGCCACCTGCCCTGCAAGATGTGGCTGCTGGGGCCTCTGTGTGTGTGAATGGATTCCAGCTGTGTGATGGAGGTACTCCTTGCTTCCGCCAAGCCCTTCTCTGGTCTGACCTTGGCACTTGCTTACATCTGTGTGCTGCTTGGCATTAAGGGCTGCCAGCTGTGCTTGAGGCTGGTTGACATTGTCATGAGGACAGACAAGAAAATGGCTTTTCTTTGTCTACCCTGTCCTTTGCTAGATATTGGAGGAAGGTTTTGGGTGATATAAAGGTGGCATTTGATTTTATTTTAGTTATTTATTTTGTTTTAATTCAAACCTCTATTCTGGAGGGGTATAAAATAGCACATGTTTGATTTCCCACTCGGAGAAAGTTGTGAATAGCATTGGCTGTACTCAGAATACTCTGTTTTGTTAAAACTGTGCTTCTATGCTCTTTAGCCATGTAATGCTGATATGCTTCTACTTGTCAGTAAGAAGAAACTTCATACAACCCCCCAATTTTTGTTAGGGGAAAAAAGTGACTGTTCTGTTAAAGACAGAATTGTCCTTCTCTTTTGTTTTTGTTTTGCATTATCTTTAATTTTTTATTTCCATTGCTGTTTCCATTTCACTTTGCAAAACAAAGGTTTTGAAAAATAACAAAAATTAGAATAAGCTGTTGGCCCATTGTAGCTCTGATTTTTGTCATAACATATGAAAACTCTGAAGTCAATAGTATTTTGACTTCTATGCATGTCACCACACACTTGGAGTTTATCTGCACCAAAGATCACAAGATTGTTAGTTGCATGAGTAGGACACATGCTCATTAAGTGATTACATTCATAATTAGTCAGCAAAACAATCATTGCTAGTGACAATGGAAAACTATGAGAATGGGAGATTTTGTATCTGTATGTTGTTAGCACACCTCTTTAGTACAGTGTTGTGTTAGCTGGGTGGTTGTTTTTTTAACCTCTCCCTAATGGAAATCTTTTGTTAAAGAGTTTTTGGTTTTGTTTACTAAACTGCTGGCCCAGTCCTCAGCATTTTGACTTCTGAAAATATATCTTTGACTTCTGAAAATGTCAGCTCCTGAAGAACAGCAGTTTCTCACAAAAGACTTTGCAAAGGAGGAAAAATGTACCCTGAAAATTAAGGAAAGATGGGTGTGTATGTTCCCAGGGCTGATTTGGGAAAAGGCTGCTGCCTCTGCACTCGAAAAGGGAGGGATTTGTTAAACTCCTGTACTGCAGTGGAAGACAGAGAGGTTGGTTTGCCTTTTTTTGACTAACAGAAGGGACTGGACGGTCTTGCAAAGCAGCACGTCTGCCCACACAGCAAACAGGGAGCATCAGCAGGGCATGTTCTCCCAGAAAGGCTTTTCGAGAGCCATGGGATGTGCAAATACACACACATCTCAAGTTTTTGTTTCTGGCACCACTGCCACAAGTGCTGATAGCTGCACTTGGCTGCATCCTCGACCTTCAACCTGTAGCCACAGGAGCATGGGAACTGTCACCTGTTGATATAAATCAAAGCCTCACCCACAATCTGAGGATAAACTTTTTTTTCCTTATAATTACATTTAGTCAGTCGAATGTTCGTGTTTGTTACTTCCCAAGCAATCCAGGGAACCTGATCGTAGATGTTTGTAGACCTCACAGGCGGCCGAGCTCAGCCAGGTGACGGGCCCAGACAAACATCTTAGTGGTACCGCTTGGGGCTGTGGACAGCGGGAGCCGAAATAGCTCAGTTGGGAGAGCGTTAGACTGAAGATCTAA
>NW_008607496.1:0-15272 GCF_000691845.1 Merops nubicus | reverse complement strand
TGCTGAGAAGACACTCTATACCATCAATAAACTGGAATTTGATCATTATCTTTGCTGAAGGAAAATTATATGGGGACTACCTACACTAGCATTTTAGTTCAATCAAAAGTTAGTGTTGCCAAGCATGTGTCCTACTCATCACCACAAACCATGCTCCTTTTCATATTACAGAGCTACATTATTTTCAGATCAAACTAAGCTAGAAGGTACGTTTGAGAGGCACATCTAATAGTGCTCACTCCTGGCCAGACACCTAGTCCACGGGGCCAGACTGCAGCAAAACCAAAGTAAATCTCCAAAAATGTAAATAACGGGGACACAAGATCCGGTCACCGGTATGTAACTCTACAGGTTCAATGGGTCAAGCCACTTGCAGACATGAACATAGCCATTCTGTCGAGGAAAGTGCCATGGGAGGTTTGATATTTAAACATGCAAATGACTCAAATCCAAGATTTTCAACATAAATCATAAGCACTACAGTGACTGAAATAGACAGCAGGAAGCTTTTCTCCTCTTATGAGGTACATGATTATTTAGTAGAACCTCATGTCCTCCCTTGCCAATGGTTCACCTTCTAACTTGGTAGGTTTCCCAAAATACCCAGTGATAAGCTATCTTTGAGACTTAAGCTTATAGGTTATCTCTGACAAATCCTTCTTGTCAATGCATCTCCACCTCTTAAATAAGAAACCCAACAAGGTGATCCAGACTCCACACTTGGCTCCATCTTCAGGGATTTAAACCCTTCCCTCTCAAGAAATATCTATAACCATGAACCTGAGGGTAATTTAAGGGATAAGGTGATCTCTATCCATCCCACTGACACAGGATGTCATGCAGAAAGAATGCATTTGGTAAACTGGATAGGAAAGAGAGAGATCAATTGTAATTTATTGATTAAGACATCTGTTTTAAAGATCAGAATACTCAATGACAGTCTGCAAGTAGTTGTAGCTGCCATTACAGAAAGTGATCCTCCGCATTGGTTTCAAAAAAACATTACAACTGCGTTTTGTGTGGAGCCTAATCCTGTAGTAAGTATTAGGTATGAGAATGCCTCCCAGATCAAGCTGCTTAGAGGATTTGGTAGAGAAACAGTTCCCAGATCACTGTCAGACTGAGGCGGAACACAGGCAAGCTCCAAGCTGCTTTGGACATGCACAAAAACAAAAGTCTAGACACATTTACACCTTTAAAGACAAAGAAACAAAGACAGCCAAGTGCATCTAGAATAAAACTGCTATTGTCCAAGGTCTTTTGGGGTTATATATTAGGCTTCACAATCATAAGCCCTTTATTTGAGCTACTATCTGATTCTTCTGATTTTGATGTCTATTAGTACTTCCTCTACACAAGAAATAGCAGCTCTTTGGGAAAATAGAGGCAGCTGCTCTGGAGAAACTAAAACAGACTACCAGAAATACATACTGCAAGCTGCGTAACAGACTTTACCAAGGCAGCTTGAGCCCTGGAAGCAAGTCAGTGAAATCACTCTGCACGCCAGGCAGCTGTGGTTATAGACTCTTTCCAGCCCCTGAGCAAACTGCCCTCAAACCAGCTTAGATTGCTCTGTGCTCTGCTGCAGTCAACAGACATAGCATAAAATCAACCCAGGAAAGAACATTTGGTATATGCTTAAGTTCATAATTAGGAAAGTGGGTAAGTGGATGCTTGAAGTTAATCACCTACTTAAGTGCTTTCCTGAATTGCAGCCATATACTGGTATAACTGATAACTGTATCTTTATGCAGACTCCATTTTATAATTCTATACAGAAGCAGAGAAAGAAACTGTTTAGATTAAAGGAATGGGAATGGACCCAAGTAAATTATTTTCATGCTCGTTTTGTTGGCTTTCTTAATGTTGTCATACCAGTTTGACCTTTATTTAGAAAGCTGTTTGATTTTTGTCATTTGCGATCAACGTGTTTCTAAGCAGTAGACTACCTCTGGAAGGAAAAACATTTCTTCCTTTCCCCTTTGCTTTTTGTTCTTCCTCATTTTATAACAATTTGTACCATTTCTTACTTCTATTGCTGAACAGATACGGTTGTTAGGTTTGTAGTAATTCTAACCATAATTGTTCAGTGTATATGGCAGAGAGCTGTTTCCAGTCCCTCACACTGGTGAAGCAGCTTTCTGAGTAAATATTTACAAAGAAATCATTTCAGTACAGTTTAATTTAAATGTTAATTTTTAAAGAATGAGAAATACATAAAGTTGATATGATTAAATCAAATGAAAAAATCTAAACAAATAAGCAAGCATGACCTAGAGTCAGTATAATCCTATTGATCATTATAAACAACAGAACATTTATTCTTGAAAATGACTGTTCAGCACAGAATATTTTATGTTTACTGAATTCATACAAAATCCTTTCCACACCTTTGTGTTTACCAAGTATTTTCCAACGTATTTTATAAAAAGTGGAAACAACATTTTTAGCTGCTCTGAAAAACTCCCAGATTTCAGTAAATGCAGTTTATTCTGCTCACACCAAAATCGAGCCAGATGGAGTTATAACATCAGCAAGGGCACCTATTAGACCAAAGTTTGATCTTCATTCTAAAAATGTTGTTCACATTTTTAAATACTCGCTCATTTCAGATGTAGGAGAATCATCCCTCTACAGATTGTATTTCAGATTTGGTATCTTTTCTCCTGCACAAAAAAGATACCATATATAGCCCCAGTCTTGCATATTTTAAACTGAGCTTTACTAAAAATTCACCCATGGAAAAGTAACAAAAGCCACTTTGGCCACAAGATGACAAAAGAAATTATTATTTTGCAGATATAGATCTGAGCAATGAAACAAGAACACAAATATCTTTATTTTTTAGCTATATGTATATCCATTCATTTACAGTTAGGAAAACTAGGATGGAATTTTTGAAAGATTGTTACAAGAGCAAGCACTTGTCCACATAAATTGTCTTGCCAGTTCAAGGCCTACACTCATTCAAAAAAGAATCAAAATTCATCCAGAAGCTTGACATTAGCTCAATTTCACCTCTTCTAGAGGTAAATTCACCCAGAGATTCTATAGATTTATAATCTTTAAAAAGAGGTTCTGTTAGACAAATACTAATTAAATAGAAGGGATTAATACTGCAACTAAAGCAAATACAGAAATATTGAGACATACGTTTAAAAAATGGTTTGAGCAGAAATCTGTCCTCTACCTGTTAAGACCCTAGAGGCTATGACCTTCCATTTTTCTTATCCAGAAGTTTCCCAAACTGAATACACCCTGCACAACCTCCTCAAGAAAGCCAGCTTCTTTCTTTTCCCTCTGAGACTCAATTTAATGTGACTCCAACATATAAATCAATATATATCATGGTGAACTGCTAGGGTTAAATCCCCAGCCCTCAATAAGGGTGAGCATACAGATGATGTCCACCACCAGGCAAGGAAGACCCTCCTGACTGGTTTTCACCAAAGGGTCTGGTCAGACCTGGGTAGGAACTGATTAGGAGACCAGAACCAGGTGCCTCCACCTTCCACATTAACTTGGAGGTGGGCCAAGAAGCCACCTCTATAAGAGCTGACTCTGCTTGCAATGTAGCTGGGCAGTCTGTGTATATAGTGTTGTGATTCTGGCTGTTGGAAGGGCTCCTTGACTCTTCATGTTAAGTGGTGTTCCTAGGATGGCAGGGCCAGAACATGAAGCTGTCTCTGAGTCCCTGCTATATAACTGGACTCATGGCCTGGCTGCTTGTCTGGCTCACTCCCTTCTTCAAGTCCACTATGGTGTGTGAGTGCATTGACTTATTTCTCCTTCTGGTGGTTTGGCACTTTGGATCTCTGGTGTGTGATGTGGGAGTGGAGGGAGGAGTTTGGCTGCTGGTTTCACTGTTAATTATTCTATGTTGGGCAAGCACTCAGCAGAAGACATGGTGAAGTGTATTTTGTCAAAGAAAGTTGTCATTGTTTACTTGTTTAAAAAATGCAATTTTGAAGACTATCTGAAAAATCTCACAAATGCTGATTTTATCCATTGACTAATTTTGTCCTGAGAGTGGCAATGTTCCTGAAACAATGCCTTCGTGCACTTTTAACAAAGGCTGGGGCATGAGGGTAGGATAAGAAAGAACAGTTCTGCCATCTGGTCATGTTTTTTTTCCAAAATAGTCTATGATGTTCACCCAGGTCATGGGAGACACAAAGCATGTTACTCTGTGCCCTAGGAAGTTAGAATAGACATCTCTGACTAGTAAGAAGAGCCTGATAGCTATTGTACCACTGAGGGCTTAGTGAAAGGCTTGCTTTTCTGCTTGCTGACATGCTTTTTCTCTTTACAGCTGTCCAGTTTGTATGGATTAACCAAATAGTTGCACTGCATGTTTAGTGACTGGCTGTGTATCCACATAGGCTCGTACCGTGAGGGCTGATCTTAGTTCCAGCTTGTTTCATTTGTTTCTCTAGCACTGTTTTGTTTCTATCTTCCCCTTGGCTTTTTGTCCTCTTATCCTAGACATGGTTCTTGTACCTATTACAACTCTAACAGCAGCATTATTTTATTAGCAAACTCCAAGGTTTCAAATCTGTGAAACAAATAAAATGCATCCCAAATAATATATGCTATATAAACTGGTGATAGAAGTGGTACAGTAATATTTAATAATGAAGGTTGAAGTCTCTTCATTTCAAGATGCCCTTGGGCAATGTTGATTTGTCACTGGATCACATGCAGTATAAGACTTTACTTATGACAATTTTGATCAGAAGTACTCAAATTTCACAGACAATCAGGCCACAGATGGCAGTTAATCTAGTCTTTGACTAAATTAATTGCTTTCATTATTGGGTACACATGGAGCTGTTTAAATGTTAAGAACTGTGCTTTTAGGTATCTTTAACAAGAGAAAGTATGGCTGTTTTAACCAAATACTTCAGGCAGCTGAGAATAACAGAAGAGTGTGTGTCATAGGAGAGAGGGGGGGGAAAAAAAAAAAACAACCCAGAATGCTGTGACTGCATTTAGCTCTCAGAGACAAGAAACAGCCAGACTAGAATTGGCAAGTTTGGTTAAATTTGAGAAACATTTTGTAATTACATAGCAGTAGGAAACTTGCTACTGGGCACAGAATTAGCTTAAATGTTTGGGACATATGTTCTATCAGTTTCCACTACAGTTATCTACCTTATTGCCCACATGAAAACAAGGGGAGAGCAGTTCTAGGTCCTACTTGTACAACCTTTCCAGTGATAGAGTGTGCAAGACACATTGGAAGTCTGGCATATCTAGCCAGAGCCCTTTGTGGGGAAAATGGTGATCAGCAGGGTGAAAATATGATAGCTGTGGCAAGGGAAATCTGATAAGCATAGAATACCCAGGAGTGGGGGTTTTGCACTGATGAATTTTTACCCTAAATGTAGCATTCCACATGTAAAGTTACTTTTGTGTCATAGCAAGTTGTGCTGACCTTGACTGCTTTTTACCCGACAGACTAAGTACTGTTTTAATACATCAGGTAGTTTTGGAGAGATCATTTTTCAAATATGCACAAGCTCCTGTCTATCAGCCTGTACAGAATGACACAGGAATTCCCCAGCAGCAGACCAAGGTCCTGTCTTGCAGGCTACACCAAACAGGAAAGCATCTTCACTAAAAGTCCTAATATCCCTGAAAGCACAGTGAAAATTCTGTCACTTAGACTCTATTTGTATTCCAGCTAGTATGCTCTTCCCATCCTTTCCTTTTCTATAGAGGAAATACAAAATATTTTAAAAGGTGATATTTTTTCAGTGGTAAGAAATAGTGATCCTAGCCATGAAAAGGTGCTATTTCAAATAATATTTTGCCAATAATCATGCAGAATGGTTTAGGTTGGAAGGCACCTTAATGTTCCAGTCCCCTTGTCATGGGCAGGAATACCTTCCACTAGACCAGGCTGCTCAAAGACTCATCCAACCTGTCTTGTACAACCAGTTGTACAAGGTCAATGTGGTAATGGAAAAAGTAGTACTGTGTATGAAAGGAGCATTCACAGGGGGAAGGGCCACTACTGAGGAGCTTAATGAGTTCTTTGCATCAGCGTTGAAAGTGCAAGAAGCTAGGAAGATACTTATGCTGAACCCTTTATTTCTAGGAGGAGGGAACTTGGCAGAGGTTTTTTTCTGAAATCAAAGAGCCCATGAAAGAGCTATGGGACAAGTTTCTTTGACTCTGTAGTCGGAGTGGCTAGTTGATTCACAGTGGAATCTATTTTATGGCAGCAACACCTGTTTGATAAATGTTGAAAAAAGGTGATTGTGAGAATGCCCAAAAGTTTAAGAATATGAAAAATAATCTAAATGGGAAGGGCTTGATACGAGGATATGAAAAATGGTTGGTATGAAACCTTGTGTCCTGGTCCGAGTTAGAACAGAACTAATTCTGTTGATTGCTTTTACTTTTCAGCTAAGACTCTTCTAACTGCATCTTCTGAAATTAATGGCATTTTTTTTTTGCAATTCTGCATCTAGAATTGATAATATTTGATGTTTATAGTTACTACTAGGGATTGTTATGCAAAAAGGCTCTTGCTTATATTGCTCCTATGGAGACTGAGGTCACTACTAAATCTTGTGTACCATGGTGGGGACGCAGTAAGTAAGAAGTTGTACCTGCAGGAAGGAGAGATGACCCTGAACTGACCAACAAGGTATTCCAGCCCATATAAGTCATGCTCAGTACAAAGCTGAGAGATCACAAGGGTCAAGTTCTTCTTCAATGGCCAGTGTCTGCAGAGGAGACTGTCCATTCTTCCTTCGATCCCAATTTGTGCTTTCCTGAATCCAGTTCCATAATCCAGCTCCTGAATCCAGTTCCCATCTGCCAGTGTCCAGTCTGGGACTTCCCCAGTGTCCACCCACAGCATCAGTGGTGACAGTGATGTAATTGCCATCAGGAGGGGTTGTGTTTAATATTGATTTTGTATATATTTTATATATTTTATTATTTTCATTAAAGCTGTTTTAGTTTTCCAATCCAGAAGTCTTATTCTCTTTTTCTTCCCCTTTGGGAAGAGAGAGTGGTTAATAAAGAGTGTGTGCCATTTGTCTAGAGGCCAGCCCAGTCCTAATACTTGACACCTTGCCAATCAAATCTGATGAAGTGGTGGTGCAGCCTTGACTTGTAACAATATTTGTGTAACACTTGTCTATGGTTATTTTTTAATATTTAGTAGTAAAACACTACAGGTAAGACAGAGTCCATACCTTAAAGAACAAAGCATTGCCAGCTCTCACAGTCATGTTACAAATTCTGTTACTTCTTTAAGCCTAGGACTGTGAAGACAGGAGACTCCTGGCTTTGAAAAAAATTACATACATAATAGTGCAGAAAACATACCTTAATTCAACACTAAGCAGAAAAGCAAGAAAACTTACAATATACACACTGGATGGGGAAGGAATATATCTGAACCACTGTGGCCCCATGCCCAAACATGAAGGACCAGTGTCCCAACATTGCTCCAAAGTGGTTATAGCACTTTTAGACCCAGAACAGCTTCTTGGCCATTTTTCTGTGTGCTGTGGGGAGGCATTGCCAGGGAATATAGATATCTAGCTGTGAAAACATCCTTCAGGAAAAATGGTAGGAACTTAAACACTTAAAGTTTTAAACAAGAAGAGGAAAGGGAAGAAACAAATGTTTGGGTTTTTAGAGGAAGTGGACTTGCTTAAGATAGGGAAGGAAAAGATTGATTCTGTTTACATCTTAACCTATGAATGCTTGTAATGAATAAGGCCTTTTCAGCGATGATCAAATTACGGGAAAGGACAAGAGCAATATTATGTTATTTCTTATGATGATCTGCAGTCGATCTACTCTGCTGTCTGCTTTTCTCAGCAAGAATCCAACAAACTGTTCAGTCTGTCATATTCAGGCCACCGTGACTTCATTTTTTTTTTATGGTCTGAGAGGATTACTTCATGTAGTCCCAAAAAGGAATACTTAATGTGAATCTATAATTGTTCTGTTAATTTGTTTGAATTAACCTAATACAAAAATACTCTTTAAAGATTAATGTGAAAATGGAAAAGATAATCATAAAATCAAGTCTTAAAAAAAAAATATTTAAGAAATAACATGAACAAAAAAATCATTCCATGTGTTTGATTTTAAAATGTAAGTATGAAAAAAGGACAATGAGAAAATATCTTGGCTGTATTGAATTAAGTGCCTTTGCAAAATAGAAATGTTATTTTCGGTCCTTTTGCAGCACTGAGATTGATTAAAACCATATGAAAAGATACCTATTGAGAACCAGCAGACAAAAACCCAAATATTTCAAGAATGCAGTTATGTGAAGCAGCATAAGGCCATAGAAAACTGAACCCCACAGCACTGATCCAGCTAGGCAAACTGTTGCATTTCAACAATAACCAGGTCCTTATTTTCAAATTATTTTGAGTCAGACAAACTGCATTGTCTTCTGTTTATTTTGCTGAAAGTGTTGCGAATTTCATCTGCAATGTCTCCTCCTTTCTTTTTCTTCTACTTTTCAGTGCAAGATGTTTAGCTTGAGAATGGGAGATGAAATTGTTGGGGAGAGAGGAGTTGAGAGAGGGATTCAGATGATAGCATCATCATAACCGTATACAATTCAGCTAAAAGCAAGGTTATACATAAAATTGATAAGATTAAGCTTATAGATGTAATAAAAATAGTTGTAAATCAGATCACAGAGAGCTCTACTTCAAGAGGTAATAATTCTGCAGGTGATCTTTCAGGAAGCAAACTGCTTTATTCAAGCAACCAACAAGCCATTCAGTCTCATTTCTTACCACCTCCCATGGTGGATGTTGGTTAGGTTGGCTATAAACTTGCAACTTGTGCTGGAAAACACAGCTGGAAAGAGGTGCAAAGGACTTAATTCCTAAAACATTTATTTCTGCAGTAAAAACAAAACCCAAAAACTGTAACGGGCAAACACCTTCCTCCTCTCAATCACATACACATCCACTCCTGCAGAAATGCTGGAGACCTGGAAGGTGGTACTCTATGCTTTGCTTCCTGGGGAGTGACTATTGGAACTGCTGGCTTGTGAATTAGAATCATAGAATCCTTTAGGTTGGAAGAGACCTTTAAGATCATCAAGTCCAACCATTGACCCATTAGGGCTCCAAAGTCCTCTGCTAAAACAGATCAGAATCTGTCAGGGCTGGAAGGGACCACAAGGATCCCCCAGTTCCAACCCCTCTGCCATGAGCAGGGACACCTCCCACTAGATCAGGCTGACCAGAGCCTCATCCAGCCTGGCCTTAAAGACCCCCAGGGATGGGGCCTCAACCACCTCCCTGGGCAACCCATTCCAGGGTCTCAGGGATTGAATGTTGCATATGCAATACTCTAGGAAATTGCATCCCCTGATGCTCCACATCTACTGTATCATGTCACATGCTCTGTTGGCACTACTGTCATGTAAGGAAAGCCACCCAATACATTCCATGAAAGAAAGAGTAGGTTTGGGGGGGAAAAAAACCTTGCTCCTTAACTTAAATAATAATTAATCTGGCCTGTAGCAGAACAAACAGCCCTTGTATTACTCAGATTTAGCAAGTTCTTAGCTAGTGTAATTGTAAAAGTCATTCATGAAGACAGTAAACAGTTCTTTGTCTTTTCAATAACAGCATAAGTTTGAATTACCAGTGCATGCTCTGATGGCTGGCTGAGTATTTCATGTCTATCTCTAATATTAAGCTGCAATTAGTGATCTATTCTCTCTGGGTTTAATAGCAGTATATTTTCAGCTGCAGAGTTGCTCTGGTGATGGCATACTTAAATTACTTGGCCACTTGGGAAAGTTTAGAGAGATTGAGTGACATTACTCAGCTTTGTGGAACATAGGATAACAGTTTAAATGGAAGGAAGAAACAGCCATATTTGATAGATAGCACTATAGAGACATCACTTAGGAGTATATATTGGATTTTACCTTCCCTCTAAATCTAATTTTAATAGTCAAATAATGCCATGTTAAAACAGCAGTCTTATCTATAGAAGACTAATTTGTTATTTTTTTGGCATTTCAAGCTGGACTCTTTCACTTATGCACCTTTTCCTGCCAGGCTAGTACTGAAACACAGGATATATCATCCTCATAAGAACACAAAGAATAATAAATGTTGTAAATTAGTACTGAAAAAAAGTTGCTACATTTCTAGTTGCAAAGTATTCAAATTCTTTTTTATAAGATAACACCATAGTCTTTCATGTTGTTTGAATATTAACATTTGATTTTACCTTACAAGCACATATTGTTTAAAGCCCTTTCTACCTTACTACGCACTAAAATGTAGTTCTGCTTTGAGAATTGATTCTGTAAAGTAACGTTTTGGTTTCCACTTTGATCAAATATGCTTAGCTCACCATAAAGATTGTGTGTTTTTTTTCCTAGCTCTAGGGATTTGTCTGAATGTAATGCAGCCTTCATAAATGTGTGCTCTCGTGTAGAAGAACATGTGTGTGATGACATCATGGCCCTTTGGCCACATTACCACCAGACCCTCTAAAGAGTAGTGATATACAAAGATCTGAAAATAACCTATGAAAATTTCACAGTGTATTCTAAAATGGTACAAACTACAAGCTCTAGTCATGTTTTAGTTACCCATGTAAAACAATGTGAATCTATTTTATAAACATTTATTGTAGGATTTTATTATAATGCTTGATATAAACAAGGCTAGTTTGATACTTGGAAGTGACATTATTAAATCAGGTAGTATAGTTGAAGCAGACAGGACATGAAGAATACTTGTGTTCTTGAAAGCTTCGCTGCTTTTCCCTGAGTTAATTAGATTGTCTGATAAGCAAATGTCCGGTTAGATACAAACTTTGTTTTACCTATTTAGATCCTCACTTTTTTAAGAGCACTACTGCTAGAACATATGATAAGAATCATTTTCTTGTTGTTTACCTTCCTATATGAGGGATAAAGATGTTTGTGAAAAATGGTCATCTGCCTGCAATAATCATGTTTCATGTACTCAGAATTAGGTCAGTGACAGGGGCACAAATATAGCGCTGACCTGATTGGCTTAGTGCCGCCTTTCTACTCAAGGAAAGCTTCACTTTATGATTTTCCAGGTACTTATCTCTAGGTGGAGATCCAAGAAGCAGGTTTTGGCTAAAAAAAAAAAAAAGTTATTTTATGCTTAAAAGTTTACTTTGGCTGCCTTTCTATTAACCTGTGTACATTAAGTTGTGTACATATGTTGAAGGATAGTCTCATCATCATTAGTTGGTGCCACTAACAAAAGCAGGCCCTGTAGTTCAGAGACAGCCATACTCTTTGCTGTATATACTGCCAAAATGTGTGCATTTTGGTTTCCACTGTGGTCACTAACCACTAGATGTTTTACACCAAGATTTCAGATGTAAACAAGTGTAATTTATTTCTTCGTCTGTAAGATATTTGGTATTAAATTACAGCCTCTCCATACATGACAACTTGTAAACTATTTTGAATTTTATAGGAGCATGGAGAAAGAAAAGCCCCAAATCTCAGGGGCCTTGAATTCTTGCAAATCTTTCTTCTTCCTGTTGATCCAAAAGCTAATGAGTAGACCTGAAGTTGACTGACTACTTGGCCTTGTTAAAAAGATCATTCCTGCACCTGTGTGTGGAATGGAAACCTCCAACTGTTCTTATTTGAGTTTGAGCTTTCATTTTTCCTACTAGAACAGATGACTGTGCAAGAAAATGTTTTGGGTTTCAGTTTCAAGGCTCACAGGGCCCTTAACCCACATGTCAGCAACTAAATGTAAAGGATTTCAGTTCTAAAAAAAAAAAAATCTGGATTTTAAGAGAGATTTGCGTAACTTCACACTGATTGAGGTTGTATTGAATGTTCAAAGTCTGAACTTCTAAATTAGGCATAATCTCTTCACCTGAGCTGTGCTCCTTACTGCCACAGGCAGGGAAGTGGTAGATAACAGGTTGGCCCCTCACAGTACTCTTGCCATACTGCACTACAGCTGCTGCTCCAGTTTCTTCTACTGGAGGTTACCTTCCTCCTCTGCTGGAGAAGAGTATAGGCTGCATAACAAAGCTGGAATAGTGGAGGTACCTGCTGGCAGTACGTGAAATCGTAGGTAAAGTAGTAATGTGTCAAACCACACAAATCTGAATGCAGTGGAAAATAATTGTTGTTCCCTAGCTGTCTGTGCTTAGCTCTTTTTTTTTTTTTTTTTTTTTTTTTTTTTTTTTTTTTTGGGTTCGCCCCCATTATTTTTGTTTTTTTTTTTTTTTTTTTTTTTTTTTTTTTTTTTTTTTTTTTGTAGGTTCCCAGCCTATACAGCCATAGGGTTTTACATTACAGTGTATCACTTTAAATCTCTGAAATTCCTAGTATTCCAGCTGATGAGATTGTGCTCTTTTACATCTTACCAGACTCTCACAAAACCACTATCTATTCTGGCTGTCCACTTATCACAGCCTGAATATAAGGATGAGATTGTGCCTAGAAAATCCTGTTGCTCTTGAATAGGTGTACTTTTCCAGCTCCTGAATTTGAATTCCACTTTATGCAGACAGCTCTAGAGCAACTTAAATACTTGGTATGAATGTGCCTTCAGGAGAGACTACAGAGATTCTGCCTTCAAAGCATGAAAAAAAGATGAACAGAACTGGAGCGTTTGCTTCACCAAGCTTCTTCTAAGGAAGTTATGTGCTAAGTCCCCTGGCATTTTTTAAGAAAAAGACTTCACTGATCAGTGAGGAAAAAAAATTATAATTAAAAAAAGTTGACAAGTGGCCTATATAATTGATCACTTAAAGTTACATTTTTCCTACATCAGACACTGCAAAAGAAAATGGTGTGGTTTATTAATATCTCTGACTTCTTTATAATGTGCTGAATTGTTAGAAAATGGATATTGCAAATAGGTTTTAGTAGTCATGTATTGGCAATCTAATATTCACACTGATTACTAAAGAAGCCTTATTCAGTTTGGCTAGATCCTCTATCTAAATGACTATATTATGGTGAAATTTTCTCTAGTGTCATTTTTTTTACCCTTCTATTTTCTGCTGTGGTATATCTTCAGAGTATGAATGAGTCTCTGCAATACTCATTCATAAAGCTATCACACAATTTGTCATTTGACTTTTTATGTTTTACCAAGACATTGACAATTTCCAGGTCTAGTAGTTGTGCTCATGAGAGAGAGGGAACTTGCCACTTTAGGATGTATTCACTTCAAGAATAGCATCTGCAAAAGGCTTGCTACAGGGCTTTTCAAGTTAGACTGTTTTAATTATACTTCATCCTTACCCCCAGCTTCTGCAAAGAGATACTTATGTGACAAAGAGCCATGCAAAGCTGTCTGTACAGGAGTGAATTTCACCTTTGGGGATTAATTATAAGAGGGTTTTGGAGATGAACTATTTTGCAATGTTTCAATAAGATAGTTAAATCTTCCCAATGTACGTTCAAAAGAAATTAATTCAAAACATCAGATTTTGATGTGGTTGTGGTATCAAACCATAAGCATCTGTGACTATTCAAATTTCTCTTTACCCCCAAATTAACACGAGATGAAAAATAAAGAACAGCAGTAATAATTCCTGTAGCTTCAAACAAAATTGTACTGGACTTTACCTTCAGAGCCCTTTCTAAGCAACTGATTCTCTGATCCCATAATTTTAGCTGCCTATCCTAGCTAATTTTTAACTAAATCAAAATTATCCCTCCTCCAGCTTCTGCCCTCAATCAGCCTTGGAGTTCTGATCCAATCCTTGTTCATAAAAGTGGAATCACTTCTATAAAACCAAGTAAAAAGTCACATAAGAAGTGACCTCTTGGCTGGAAAGTAATTTTCACAGAATAAAAACCTATACAGCTAATATAAAAATAACACTCCTGATGGTTTGATGCAGGATCCTTGGGTTACCTGGCTCAGTTTTAAGTTTGGAAGAATAAAATGTCTCAAGGGGAGGAAGTGGTTCAAAATCTAGTTTTTTACAGCATATCTGCTGTCCAGGCAGTATTTTTGGAACACCTAGGAGTTCAAAATCTAGGGAAGTATAAAAATTCAGTTGGAATTTTTTTCCCCTTTTCCTCCTACTGCTCCCTGAACTCTGCCCACCAATTTTGTTGGCCAGGTTTACTTCTTTCATGCACAGGGAAGTCTCTCAAACAAGAGGAACCATGAAACTACAAAAAAGTGTTAAATAAACAAAATGAGGGACAGTGTAATTTTTCTACTCTTTATTTAGTTGTAGATGTCTCCAAACTTCAGATGTGGGACATTTTTGTCCCTATGAAACTGATGCATAACAGAACCTTGGAGATTCAGTTAAACGAATAATTTAAATGAATTTTCAAATTCCTGTGTTGAATTCATTAAGCTCAATTAGCTGTTTTACAAAGTGACAAAGTTTATTTTTATGAAATTTCTTTACAAAAAAGACGTGACTTGCCATCTGTTACCAAAGTCTTGTTCATTCCACTGGGAGCCGAACCGATCTTCAGTATTATGCTCTATAAGGAATCCCTGGATATGTCCTTCACCCATGGAAAAGAACAGCTTTAACAAGTTCAGAAGGAAATATCCACCATGGAAGATCTACAGAAGCAAATGCACAACAGTTTTATTTTTAAGCTCATCTTATGGCAAAAAAAAATCTTTAACTGGAGGATACAGTTTGCATTCTATCCAAACAAGGTCACATTTTAGTTTGTGTATGTTTTAACAATGTGTTCCCAGAGTTGCCCTGGGTGTTGCCATTTATCTGAGGCAAGGCTGATTTTTTGATTTTTCTGTTTGGAAGTCCAGTGTAAAGAAGAGGGCCAAGGTACTAACAACAGATCTGAAATGGAGGCGGTGGCCAGGACACTGACAAGGTGTTGTTTTCTACTTGTTGCCTCCCGAAAAGCTAGAGGAAGCAACAGGCTGCCTTTCCACCTGCACTTCCAGACTTGCTATTCCAAAATGCTTCACTCAAAGTGGTAAAGGAGCTGTTCCCAAAAAGCCCTGCTTCTGGTTGCTCTGACACTCCACACAGATACAGAGAGGGATGAATGAGTGGGGAACAGCTTCCCATTCCTTGTTCAAAGTTGAAGCCCCTCTGCAGCTTTGACACTATCAGTTGTTAACTCAGCTCATCCTCTAACACAAGAAAAAAAAAAAGTGTAGGTAGGGGGTGACAATTCTTTCCAGCGTTGCTCTTCCAACCCTAGGAGGGAAGGAGGGGAGAAGCAAGGGTGCCTCTTCTTTTCTATGGCCTTGTTAGATCCAGTTGAGACAGAAGGCTAGTGAAGAGGT
>NW_008607495.1:19594-24428 GCF_000691845.1 Merops nubicus | reverse complement strand
CCGTGTGGGTGCCGGCGGCAGGGGTGTTTTGCTCGTCCCGCAGGCTATAGTCCCCTCCTCGGAAGCTGAAAGATGGGCAGGGCGCCGAGGCTCGTGAGGGGGTTTAGGCGGGTTTTTTGTTTGCTTGGTGTTTTTAATTTTTTTTTCCGGTTTTCACACTTGCCGTTTTCTTTCCGGATGATGTAAATCAGATGTTAATGTAATATAAATATTAGTGATGTGTTTAAGTCTCAATGCAAAATTTATGGTTTATGGGAACCTGGCTATTAATAAATATTTTTTAATGCAGGGAGACTTTACAAGGTTAAAAGGTTTGGAAGTTTTTTGTGTACTTGTTCCTGTTTGGTTAGGTAGGTTGGTTGGTTTTGTTTTTTTTCTCCTGTTGGCTTTGGCTGGCTTCTATGTGTATGTAGGAAAAAAGCACAGATAACATTTACTTCTGCTTCTTATGCAGCCTTATTCTTGGCCCTAGTTAACTAGGATCTTTTTGTGGTGAAGAGGTGCCAGCTGCCTAGTCCTTAATTTCCTCAGGTGTAGTGTTTATTTTTTGCTTTTAATGTGTTTGGTTTAATCTTTGTGTCACTCTTGATATGGCATAACTTTATGTTTAAACCAATAGACAAATAAGTACAGTTTAATCAGATACTGCATATCACAGTAGTTCTTTCAGTGAAAAACATCAGGATCTCACTCTGGATATTCTCAGCAATCATGAAAAATATCAGAGTGTATTGCTGTTTTGCACTGACTCTCTTTAACGGTCTCATAAATGCACCATGAAGATTTTTAACTTTGGAGGTTTTGTTTTACTGTAAGCATTTGATGAACCAGTACCTCACCAAGGATACACCATTCCCATAAGCATGAAGCATTGCTTTTATTTGCTGCAAGAAAAAGAAAAAAAAAATCAGAAGCAAGCTTGCTGAATCAAGGGCATTGTACCGTTGCAGGGGTAGTGTGGCAATTGCACCTGATGGGGTGGTTAAGATACGGGAGAAGGAAAAGGGTTGGATCTGGCTGAGGGTCTGAAGAGGCAACAGGAGAAGTTTCATCAGGCTCCTTACCAGCTTGCTACAGCTGTGGTTCAGAATAAACAAAAAAGCATAGCGGTCACCTTGGTAAGGAGGAGGGCGATGCTAGTTCAGTGGCTTGCACACTAAATAGCCTATCTGTAGGTAGCACTTGTGGTAGACAAGCTCTACTTAACTTGAGGCTGGAGTCTATTATCTTTATCTAAATCACAGTTTCATTTCTTGCAGGCAAGAGCCTTTCCTTTATTAGGAAGCCAGCATGGTCCATGTAGATATGAAAAGGCGTGAGCCTTTTGGCCTTATTCTTGAACTCCTTGTGCAGTTAGCTGGAAGGTGGTAAGCATGATTCCTCTCTGGAGTGTGAGCAAGCAAAAACCCTCCCACTACAAGGGGTCCAATTTGATATGTTAATGAGCTTTTTTAATTTGTTGGGCTGCAACATGGCACAGTTAGTCAGGAATGCTGACGTTCTTGTATTTGGTTTCCACTGGCACCCTTCTTCACAGATTAGTGTAATTGCATACATTAAACAGTGCTGGGTTGGGATCCGTGCCACAGGTTTGCTTGTCATGTTTATTTAGTGAGCTTGATGGTGTAGAAAAATGGATCGCCCAACAAAGAATGCGTGTGTGGGGAGGGGGAACCAAAGCCGCCGTGCATGTTTACTGGTAAGGTGTGGAGTGTGTGTGGCGGGTTGGGGAACTGTTTTTTGTGAAGCATTACGAGGAATGTGTACACCAGGGTGGTTAATCTCCCATTCAAATTATCAGTATGATATATACTGGAACCAGATCAAATCTGAAATATAAACTTTTATATGGAGATATTTTGCCTACCATTTGGCTTCAAAAACCTAAGTAAAGAGAGCAGAGCTGAATACACTCCTGGTGTACCTACATTAATCTCTGGAGATGTGCATCATGCTTGTGCAGAACATGACGGTTTCCTAAATTTTAAAACATGCAGAAATGAGCTTGTGTATGTCCGAAAGTCATCCTGCATCTGTTCCTGCAAGTTAGGCAATAGCAGCTGGACGGAAGCCTCCTGCTTTCCTTCCCCCAATACCATAGCTGCCCCTCAGCTCCACTGGGTGTGGAGTTCAGAATTTTTTTTGAAAACAAACAAACAAACAACAAACAAAAAACAACCAACCAACAACAACAAAAAAAATTCAACCATAGTGTAGCTCTTTATTTTTTAAGATAAAATAGGAGGAAGGGAAGAAGGGAATTACACTGTTTGTTAATCAGTGTCTTAGACTCTTTGGAGAACCTCATCTGACAAAGAGCTTATGTTAATAACTTGTCCTTACAGCAATTTATTGCTGGAGGCTTGATTTGCAAAATAACCTGTGCAGATAAGTTGCAAGTTTTGTGGCAGCAAAAAGCACAGCACATATGTTAAGGGCTTATTTGGCTTTTACATAAATTGTAGACAAACATGAGGTATCTCCCACCAAGTGCTTGCCTACATAAATGTGTTCTTCAGGTTGGAGCTGCTCTGAAGGAGGGTTTTGGTGCTTTTTATCGCAGTTCTCTATCATTAAGCTCAATGAAAGGGGGGAGTCATGTTCTACAGCTACTATTTTCGTTTTCAGTAATATGAAATTGATTATTTGTTGCTTCAGCATTTGTCCTGGAGCAGTCTAAATCCGCAGGGTGAAAAAAACCAATTGAATGTTCACTATTCTAAACAGAATCTGTTTTTTTTTGTTTGTTTTTTTTTTTTTTTTTTAATAAATGCTTGTATCTTCATCCAGATGAACTAAAGAAATTACTTTTACAGTGTAAGTCAAGCTCCTGCAGGTTCTTTCAGAAATATGCAGCATCTGTGACTAAGCAATTGTTGTTCTGCAAATAAATGGGACCTTACAGGTCATGTTAGAAGCTGCCAAAGAGATATGACAGTTTTCACAGAGCACTTTAACCCAGAGCTACCACCAAAATCTCCTTTAAACTACAGATGTATTGTATTAATTGTTCTGTATTTAGCATGTTCTTTTCAGGTTTATCTTTTTGCCTACAAGTGCTATTGGTTAGTCTGTCAAAAAACTACCAGTGCAAGTGGGCCTTTGCATGGTCTTTCCAGATATTTCTTCTGCATCACTGAAGTGTACCAGAGACAGGGAAGAGCAACCTTTTATTTGGTTTTAGAGGCTTTTGCTTTTTTTCAGGCTGAGATTATTGTTCCTGTCATCCATTAGTTTCTAACTAAGAGCTTTCAGAGATGGAAGAACTTTGTTTATTCTGCCGGAGGAGAGATTAGAGAGTCTCTTTCTTCCTCTGGGATTGCCAGTCATTGTTCCTGTTTACAAAGAACATGTATTTTTGTAGTTGTAAAAAGTCTGCACTTGGAGACTGCTGGGAATTCACTGAAAGAGGAGTAATATGCTTCAGACTTACTTCTGAAGTTACTACCTCCTAGCTGATTTTGATTTGGATACCATTAGCATCTTTGAAGAAATCCATTGTTTGCTGGAAAAATCAGTTTCTGCTTTCTGATAAAGAAGCCTTTTCATTCAAAAGGCAGAGCAGGATTTTTTGTTGTTATTGTTAAAATTGAACTCATTTGTGATTGTACATCAGGAGTAATGGTTCATGGAACCAGCAAGGGCAACATTCCAACCATATAGAAGAATTCAAGTTAGACTTACCTAAGGAAAATGCATTATGAAAATTTTCTGTTCATTCATAATTTGGAGGGTTGGGGTTTTTTGTTTGTTTGGTTGGGTTTTTTTTTGTGTTGTTGTTGTTTGGTTTGGGGTTTTGTTTTTTTTTTTGCTTCTTACATTTTTCTGTTAAGATTTTTGTTGCAGGATAAATCAAAATAGTAGCAAAGGCCCTTATTCAGCAGGGTACAAAAGCAGTTGCCTCTTAGTTCTGTGCCATGTAGTGGGACTACTGGTTTGATCAGAACTGGGTACATAACTAGATGTCTCATGGAACTGAGACCAGAAGGAGCAAGCCCAGCAGCTGGCCGTGAGACATTTCCTAAAGGAAATGTTACTAGAGTATTAATTATAATAGTAGTGCTCCTTGGAAGAAACAAAGCAACTTCCCCTCGCTATGTTAAATGTTAATAGCATTTCCTCCTTTGCAATTATTGGCATAAGTGCTAGAGTTAATACAAGAGTATTTCCAAAACAGCTACAAGTATATGGTTTTAAGGAACAGTTTTTCACAGTTGAAAACTCCTCAATCTTCTCATCTGGTGAACAAAAGGCTCACATGTAGGAAGGAAGAAAAAAAAAGGCAAAATTAAGAAATATGTTGCTGTGAGGGTTGTATTTCTGATTATGAAAATGTCTTAAAAGATGGAAAACCAACTACTGCCTCTTTTTTTTTTTCTGAAAGTTTTTTGGATTTCATACAATTCAGTTAGTATAAACTATTATGCTTCTAGACAGTAGCACAGCACTACGTTGCTTAGGCTTTCCAGGTATTTTAATGCCTCTATTTTCTTTTTAATTTTCATTTATAAAATAATTTTTATACATTCTAAGTAACTTTACAGTATCACTTTTGAAGACTTTTAAGATGAGAAACGTGCCTTTCCTTGACTTTCTCATGTAAACTTTGTGACATGAAATACAGCTTCTAATTGTCTTGTTTTAGTGCGATTTTATAACTTGCTTTATTTTGAAATGGATTCTTGGTTTTCTGAAATTTCCAGTGTTTCTTACACTGCCTTCAGCAAAATATTTGAGCAGTTTATCTGCTTAAGCAGTTTGGAGGTCCTGGGGCCTAAGCATATGAACACTGTGTGGATCTGTGATTCACCTATGGACAGTGTTTTGTAGGGAA
>NW_008607495.1:0-19571 GCF_000691845.1 Merops nubicus | reverse complement strand
AAAAATGTAGGAGGAAGTATTTCTTGTGAGCATGTGAAGAATAAGTGCAGAAAGAATTGTAGTGAAAATAGGCTTATTTTTTAATCATTAATTAAATGCTATAAACTTAGCCCTCAATTTATTTTGGTTGAATGAAAAAGGCATGCTTTCACCACAAGAAAAGGACCCTTGATAATGACTGGAAAGTCTTGATAATGACTGGAAAGTGTCTGTAGGATTCTTCCCAATGTGTATTTTGTTAATAAAAAATGGGAGAATGGAATAAGTATTTTCTTGTGTTGAACAGATAGGTTTGTGTGCCTCCACCAAGAGTTTTCTGCTCCAGCCTGACTAGAAGAGCTTGCTGCATTGTAATGGTGACACCAGTCTCTCTTGCTTGTGTTTTTTTTTTTTTTTCCCCTGGGTGATTTTTCTTAATGACATCTCCTAAAAATTCTATTAGTCTATCAGGAGGACAGCAATTGCTGATGATTTAAAGTTTTCTTGGATTATTTTTTATTAATATCTCCTATTTTCATGCCATTTGTAAGTACCATTGTTGATCCCCAACCCTGCAGATGTGCTGTTTGACAACAGTTGTATAATGGGCTATTCTCTATTAATTCAATAATTTTAACCTTAATAAACTTAAATAGTTTATGAAACTGTTTCTGATATTATACTGAGTTTATATGCTAGTGGCTGATAACATATTTATTTCATAAGAATGTTGGAAACTTTATCTAACCAATCAGACTGGCAAATATGGAGCAGAATCTACATTAACATTGGTTACTATGCTTTACAGATGCCAGAATAAAAGCCTTGATGTAATCTGATATAATCGTACCGCTCAATATCGAAGTAGGCTCTACTCAGAAACATTTATATTTTTCTCTAGCCTTTATGAGACTGTTCAATTCCCTCAGATGTAAAACAGATTAAGTTATTTAGTAAGGGTGATCACAGGCAATTCACAGGTATTTCACTTAGTTCTAGCCTTTAAACTTAAAGATGCTTGTTCAGTGTAAAGACACAGTTTGGTTCTTGCATTTTTCATCTAACTTTTCCTTGTGAAACATGGCATATATATGATTTTATAACATCTTTATTTTCCATGGTATTTTTAGTTGCATTTTGAAAGAGGATTAAAAAAAATCTCTTCATTTTGTGCTAATACCATGTAGCTCACATGTAGCTGTGACACAGCACTGCTAATGCAGAACACAAAGCTGACCTAGCTTTGCTACACAGTGAAAGAACAATATGTAACTAAGTAGCATAAACAGGCCTGAGAAGAAAAATTGTTTCAGTTAAAACAATCTAAATTGCTTAATTCTGTCTGTAATCAAACCATTTTCAAAGTGGGATAGTTTGAATATAGTACATTTTATCCTATTCCAATTAATCAGCTGATTATAACACTTTTCTAAGTTCCTGCCTCCTCCTAGCTCCATTTTCTCCTTCCTTACCTTTCTTTTTTCTGTTCCTTTTCCTCCACTTCCATTCTTCTTTGTTTTAAATGAAATAGCAGCTTTGCTTTCCTTTGACCCACTAATTTCAAACTCACTTATTTTTATAATTTGTATTTATTTGAATGTCTTTACTTCTCCTTCTCTATGTGTGTGGCCTAAGCTCAGAAGTAGGAATCAGAAACCTTACACTCAACTTCTGTGCAAATACTCCCTCTGTCTTTAAGACAAGCCTCAACAGCTTTGCCAGAGACAAGTGGCAGAGTTTGTCACTGCTGCTACCATTTGGTTTCCCAGGAACAGTTAGTCTCGGGAATCTCTGAGGGAAGGTGTCCTGATCCGATGTCAGGGAAGGTTTCGGTATGATCCCAAAAGGCGAGATTAAGACACAGGCGAGGTCAAATGCTGTATACCCAATATAGTTTTTTATTACAGAAAGAGAAAAATGTTAGAAAAGAGTAGCGATAGGACAGAGTAAAAATGAAAGGCAGAAATGAAGCAAGCGGTCGGTAGAGAGTCGCCAGAGCAGTTCCCACCACGGGCCCGCAGCGCGCCATCGGGCTGGAGCCATCTCAGCTTCAGGGGTGGGTGGTGGAGCAGGAGCAAGGCAGCGAGCAGGCTGGAGATCCATAAACAGGCGAGTCCATGGCGAGCAGGTGAGGAAAAAGAGAGCTGGGCAGTGTCCGTTCTGGTTTAAATAGGGTTGGGTACTGACGTCATGAGTCCTCAGGTCCACGCGGATACCACGCGAGTGTCGCATGCTCGAAGTGCACCTCGAAGACCCCAGGCCGAGGGGCTGCTGGGCCCTGGGCACGGGGCCTGTCCCATGCAGAAGCCCACGCTGCACCTCCCCGGCCGGGGGAGGGGTGGGGGTCAGGCCGGTGGTGTGCCTTGGGGGTCCTCCGGAATGGCCTGTGACTCACACACGTGCTTTGCTCCTCTCAGCGTGGTCCGGGCCCAGACAGGCTCTGCCACATGTGCAGTCCTCCATCCAAGGCTATCTTTGAGACAAACATTCATGGCTCAGTCCCTCACAGAAGAGAACAGAGGAAAGACTGCTTTATTCATTACTATTTTCTGTTTAAATGCTTGCATCTTTTTGTCTAAAATACTAATGTATTTTAAGTCATTTGCAGGAGACAGTTTTTAGGAATCTTCATTGATTTCCTCACATCTTGTTACCACTAAGCTTTAGATTAAGGTTTTCCTTTTGATTCATTTAGCAGGTTTCGTGTGCCCTTGCTCATGTTTTTTAATATACCTGCCAAAAGCTTAACTCTTAACAAATTGTCTGACTTCATAGATCAAGTTCTGATAGTTCTGGCTGCACAGTGCACAAATGGCTTCACAAGCGTGATGTTAGTATCTCAAATAAGGTGTTGGTATTTCACTTTTAGGTCTGTTGTGTTTGGTTGGATTAAAGGAAGAGGATTAAAAAGTTTTATCTGCCCAGGCTTCCAGATGACCTGAGAAGTTAATGAATATGATGTTGATGCTAACATCACTGGAGAATGGGAATTGTCCAGCTTGGTTTTGTTATGATGTTACAGCTTCAGTTGACAAACTGCTGGAATAGTATCCTTAGATCCTTTAAGGCACCTGACTTGGTGCTGATACCCCAATTAAAATATTTGCAGGTGTAATGGCCGATATAGAGGCTGATTGTGAAAAATAATTTTCTACTTGATGCATTTGAAGAAAATTAAAAGGGCCTATCTTCACAAATAATTCGAAAGAGGACAAAACTGTTGCATATGAAGTTTGAGGTGACTAGCGCAAAAAGTATAGGAATCACCATGTAGATGACAAAATTAAACACAGACTAAGTTACCATGGTTGACAGTCAGCTGAACCTGAGCTGCCAGAGCAAAGTGGTGGCTTGGAGGGAAAATGTGATTCTCAGATGTGTAAATGACAAAGTACATGTGTTCAGTGGATGAACTTTGGTTACCAGAGTACTGAGTCTAGTTGTGGTATTCACAATTATTAAACTAAAAAGGGCTCTGAGAAGAGCTCCAGAATAATTTGATGTCTGAAAAACCTGCTGCATAGAATAAAATTAAGTAGCTCAATAGTGTGTAGTTTGTCTAAGAGAATGTTTTGAAATAACAGGGTTACTGTTTGAGGAATGACTCTGCTGCAAGGTACGTAACTGCAAGGGAAAAGAGAATTAAACACTTTGTGTAGTAGTAGACTTGTGACTTGAGGAGGATATTTGTACCTGAGGCCTTTGTGATCTGTCCGACATACGTGTAGATTCATCCCATAGTTGAGAGAAGAGGCTTTATAAATTGGACTAGCAAACTTGAAGTAGTGATTTTCCTTTAGTAGATAGTAGTAGGTTTCCCCATTGCTTGATGTTTTTTAATCAAAGCTTGTGTCTTCTGGTTGGGTGTTAAAGGCTTGATGCAGGTTGGCTTTGGTGAAGTTTAATGATCTAGATATTGCAGGAGGCCAACTTCAATAATCATAAAGGTATGGCAAGTAGGGTAACTGCTGTATATATATAACAATATAAATGAAAAGGTCTGAATTTTTAGCAGTCATCTTTTTAGCTATCACTTGGAAGCCAGAACAGAGAAGAAACCAATACTAGCTAACCCTAACTATCTATGATTCTATCTAACTAGCTCTTTGCAGATGTATAATAGAAGTTTCATAACTGCTGCTGGTTTGTGGATGTGGTTTGAGAATCCCTGTGACGTGCTGAAACTTCACGGAGACTCTACTCTTGCATATCTATATTTGATAGTAGTATTACACTTGTGATTTTCCACTTATTCACATGCTTCAGGGAGGCTCTTGCACAGATGGATTTTGAAGTATGAGGTGCTGAGATTCTTGTTAGCAATCTCTCTGCTTCTCTGTTGAAATATCCTTCTGGAAGGTCATCACTGAATGTGTCACTGTTTTGGCACTGAGTAAAATCGGTAAGAAGTCGTGACATCAAAACCAAACAAGCTGTTACTTCCCAGAGAGGAGCATTAGCTCATTCAGAGAGATAAAAGGTAAGGGTCAGGAACTGGCATTACACCCCAGAATGCTGAAACTGGCAATAAGGGACACCTGAAAATTACTTTAGCCTAAGTGATGACTCCAGTGGAGAATGAATTGTATCAACAATCCCAAAAAGCACATCATCTTAAGGAAAATTTTAGAAAATACTGGGAAGTAGTTATCCCAAGTCATGTAATGAAACCTGGATGGATAGATGGATAAATAGTTGGATTGATGGGTGGATGGATAGGTCAGGCTTAGTTTAGTAGAATTATGTCACTAAAGCCAGATGTAGAAGCTTTTTGCCTCTTGCTACCCTGGAGCATCCTTCAGGTTAGGCACTGCATATTCTCTTACTGTTACAAGTCATCATGTTAAATGGCTAAATGGTTTCTGAGTTAATCTGAAGAGAAGACCTGTTAAAACCACATCATGTTTATACCTCATGTGGTAGCAAAGAGGGTTTGATTATTCAGGGAGTCATCTGTCACTGAAGAGAGAGCAAGAGAGATGGCAAAATGACAGAGTACTCTCCTATCTGGTAACACCGGGACTGCGTGAGAAGTAAATGCTGGAGCTGCTGCATTGGAAGAAACTTCGCTTCTTAGCAGGAGAAGCAGGGAGAGTCAACATCCAGAAGTGTTGTCCAAGTTGAGCTTTAACCAGCTGTCCCTGTTTCCTTAAGAGACTGCCCATTAATTCCCCCCTCCCCAAACAGCAATCAGGAGCTGGTACCTTCTCCTTGCAGAAGGAATCTAAAATGTCACAGTGGTTACTTTCAATTTGGTGAGCTCTGCATCTTTAAGTCTTATCAAAGCTTGCGCATATGTGCTTTATTGCACTTGTGTGCTGCCTGTAGCTTATGTTTTTTGTTTGTTTTTTTTTTTTTTTTTAATCTGACACAAACACATTCACAATCTGCTGTGTGCATAACATGGGTGGGGTAGATTAATAAAGGAAGAAGGGGATGGGCTTTTCATTTGCAAGTTCTGAGGGATTGTTACGAAGGACAAGGGTAGAGGAAGTAGTCTTCTTGCACGATATAGAGGTGCCATGAGGGCCTTTTGAAGATGTGTTTGGTTTTAATTGTCTTGTTCTGGTTTTAGGGGCAGTTGGGAAAGATCTCACAAACCATGTACTTTAATTTGCTCCATTAAATAGATTTTTTTTCTTGACTGTAATCTGTCATGTATATTAACCAACCTGAGTTTGAGTACTTCTGCTTACCTATTCTGCATTGCTGCTCACACCAAAAGCAGAGATGTGAATATTTGTCTCCCTTATAAGTCCTTGACCTCTTCTATGTAAGTGTAATGATTAAAAACTTGGCCCACAAATGTGCTTCTGATTCAGACACCACCTGTCCAAGTATTACAGAAAGGTCAAAACAGATTTTCAGCAGCAGAGGAACAGAAAGGTTAGCCTTAGAAAGCTTTGTGTAGACAATACAGAACTGAATCTCTTGTAACTTGAGTTTAATCTTGATTATTTAAAGAATAGAAGTGATGCTAATCAGGATAGGCATGCTGGCAAGACAGCAGGGAATAGTGGCAACACAGTCAAGGAGAAGAGATCCCTCTACCTTCACTGAATATTAATCTATCCATGTTTGATGCACTAGTGTGTAAGAGAAGAGGATATATGTGGCAGAAACAATAACAGGAAGGCAGTAGATTACGTATTTGAGAACTTGTTGAGAGACTTGATTTCTAGTCTTAATTTTGACAGTGTCTTTATTACTCTGGGCATTATTTAATAATTCCATGCTTAAAAATAATAAATTAGAAAATGGAAGTAGTATCTGCCTAAATAGATAAAGAAGTGGTTGTGACAATTTGTAACTGACCAAATATATAGTTAAGAAGCCCATGGAAGCAAGTTGACAGGATTTGTGTCTTCCTAGGATCATGCTTTATTTTTTCACTTCTTAAAAGCAAGTACAAAGTAGATTCAAAACTTGGGTTCGTGGAGTCCTGTTGCTGGGTATATAATGTAACAACAGTAGTTTGTGAAGCATAGAGTTAAAGACTCATGAGATTGGGGGTTTTGTTTGGGGTTTTTTTTGGTGGGTGGTTGTTGTTTGTGGTTGTTGGTTTGTTTTTTTTTTTTTTTAACTGTAATGTAGGGTTATGTGTATGCCTATGAACTTTACTATTTTATTTTCTTATTCAGAGAATTTGTGGGGAAAATACTGTGCAGTGTTCCAGAATTTGTAACTGGTGACTGTTACATGATGCAAAGATGAGAAGTGGGGGAAAGTCCTAAAAATTGTAGCAGGAAGTGATAAGCTGCATCATTTGAACAGAGTGAGCAGTAGCCAGCCTGTTCTCCAGTACCGACTACCAAGCATGGCTCCAGCCAACTGGATGTATAGCAACTAGGCTGTAGAAGGTAATCTTGGCTCTTTGGGAAAAACAAAACAATTTTATCCTAAACAATCCCAAGAGGCTTGTTTCCAGCAAAGCGAGCTTTTGTGTTGTAAACTTCATTCATTCAGCTTGAGTCATCTGGGTTCAGTCAGAGATCCATTTGGTACTGGTCCTTGTCTAAGAGTAGAAGAGGTTCACAACAAGTAGCTTTACTGGTGAAGTGAGCTGCAATGGTGAGTTTTTGCTCGTTCCTGCCTCCTGAGTGGCATTTACTTCCAGCAGGTACAAATGACTGCACTGTAAAGTGGATCACAGGATGATTTTTTTTTTTTTTTTTTATGGAAACTTTTTCTCCCCCTTTGATTTGATCCAAGACTGGGGCCCTTCTGAAAGCCCTGCTGAGTTAAGGGTGGGAAGAGATAGCTGAGGTTGAGAAGGAAGGCATGGAAATTTCTAAAGCTGGTTCTGCTGACAAAGTCAGCATCTTGAGGAACTAAGGTTCTGGAATGTAGAAATGCCAGAATATAAGCTATAAAAGGGTGTGGGGAATTGTTCCCAGGTTTAGGTTTATTTTATGCTGGAGAGTAAATTTTATTTTTTATTATTATATATTGATTTTAGGATGCTTATCTGTCAAACTGCATTCTTTTGAGTTTCGTATGTACACTATGGAATTTCATAGCAATCTGTCCAAGCCGGGCTAGCTAGAATAAAGTAATAGTCATATATTTCAAATACAAGCAAGAAGTAGGAAGGTGAAAAATGGTTTAGAAAAAAAGCATGATGTGAAGATAAGAATATGAGCAAGAGTAGGACACTGGTGATCTGTGCTGGCAATACTTAAGCAAAGGTCTCATTTGTGGTCTGCAAACGAGTTCCATTAAGAGTGGTATCCTGAAGCCAGGAAGAATGTCTGGTGGAGAGCAACCTTATTGTTCTACTCTTAAGTACAGGGAATTCCTGCGCACCTCAAGTGTTTTGGCATCAGGAAAAGCCATGCAGATCTGAGAAGGATTTAAAAAACAAAACCAAAACAACCCCCCCCAAAACACAACAACCTAAACAAACCCAACACCAAACTAGGAGGGAGAAAATAGGTTACATACTGAAAAGCACTTTTATTAGTGTGCTATTGCCCAGAAGTGACCGCAACATCTCCTTCATGAAACGCAATAACGGCAGAAGAAATTAATAGGATAGAATATTAATTCATCTGCTCTGTCTTACAGGAAGGCAAAGAACAGCCAAGACTTTGTTTGATGCTCTCCCTGAAAAAGCATATTTGTGTTTATGAGTGCATTATGAAAGATTACCTGATGTGATCTTGCAGTACATGGTTTTCAACTTGAAGAGGATCTATAAAAGAGAGAAAGGAGCTTTTCTTCTGATATATCTGAACAGATCTAAAGGACCTGGAAAGACTTAATTGCAGGAGAGTTCTATTCTCATTTTTGTTCAGAGAATGTTGTCTCTGAGTAGCTGAGAGGAAACTAATGTTTAGTCAGGCTGTCTTTTTTATTTTTTGTATATAACTGTATATTTAACTTCAAAACCTAATCCACAGTGGGAAGAAAACCTTCCTTTTCAGAACTTTTACTGAGATGTGCTTATGTACGGTTAACAGTCAGTAGCAGTACCAGTATATCTAAATCTTTTCTCCAGATCCTGGCAGAATTTCACCAAAACCCAAATAATTACTTTTTAATTTTTATTTAAAGATCTTTCAATTAATTTCTTCATTTGTCAATAGCAAAGCTAAATTTCTAAAATGGATGAAGAAGCATTTTTGAAGTGATTATGATTTCATTGTGATGTTGAGCATTTCTCACAAGATACTGATGCAAAGTTATTTTTCTTCAATTTGACATGCAATGATGAAAGTGATGGCTGTCATTAATATCTTCTAATATTTTCCTTAATATGTTTTTGCTTTTACATTTCGTGTAGCATAAAGGTTTTGATTAAAATGTTCTATGCTGGATTGTGTTTAAGGATCCTTTTAAGAATTGGGTCAGGGTTTGGGACATACACGACTTTGGACTTCTGACTTCTGAAATAGAACAGCGAATGTTGCCTTCGTAGTAACAACATGCCTGTTGTCCCATTTCTAAAGTTTCTTCTGAATTAACCTGTGAACCCCCATTAGATACATCCAATGAAGATCTGTTAAATATGGTAGCTGCAAATTGTGATGATTCCATCTGTCCTGTGTATGTTCCACTCAATCATAGTCCTCACATAAGGGATTACCTTCTAGCTGCCAGGTGTGCCAGGTAATGTGTGCTGTGGCAATGAATGCAGCTGTAGTAGACAACTGATCAACTATAGTATCGTTTTTCCCAGCAATAAAAAAAAAAAAAGGCAAGCACAGAAAGCTTCTGGTTTGTTTTTTGGTTTTGTTTGTTTAGGGTTTTTTTGTTTTTGTTTTTTTTATGGAAGAGCTGAAATACTATGTGCTGTTTCTGAATGCTTGAATTTCAGAACCCCTGTATGAGGTGGAATGGGCGTTTTGCTTCCATCCTCAGCTTTTTGGGGCATACCTTTTTCAGTTGCAGCATGTGCAGAATATAGACTATGGTTAGGTAAATATGTTGTTCTGTCAAAACTTAGGTTATTGCTCTCATGTTTCTACTGAAAGATGCTGAGTTGGCTCTCAGGTAGACTTGAATAATGCAAGTTCTCAGTGTTACAAAATATCTTTGTTTTTCAGTTCTGAAAACAAAGGAAATGAAGCCATAAATTTAAAGAGCAACCAAAAGGAAAGCACAACCCCGCCTGAACCTTTGAAGGTATGATTTTTAATTTCTGATATTTAATTGAGCTAAAGCCTGCCACCTCTGTTTGTGACTACTTGCTTGTCTTGTGATGTTGGATGTACTCCTGCACCTGGTTGCCATGTTCTGGGTTAGGATCTGTTATGCCGAGGTGCTAATACACATGCAGAAGACAGAAAAACTCCGTGCTTCTGTCAAGGTTTAGGGTCAGGGGTGCCCCCAGACCTGTAACAGATGTCCCTTGTTAACCCCTTCCTCTCACCCCCACAAAAGGAGAAGAGAAAGGGAATAAGAGAGGGAGGCATTGATTAGAACAGTAAAAAGCTTTAATTAAAACAATACTACTACTACTAGTAACAGTAGTAATAAAATGGAATGTATATAAATATATACAAAACCGGTATCAAACCCAGCTTCCCCTGATGGCAATATGTCACCATCACCCCCGATGCTGTGGAGCAGCTAGGGAAAATTCCCTGGCTGGACCCAGGGCAAATGGCAACTGGGTACAGGAGCTGGATTCTGGAATTCAGTTCAGAAACACACAGCTCAGGATCAAAGGCAGAGTGTATGAAGTCCTCCTGAGATGCCAGCTGTTGAAGGAGCAGCCTAAAAAAAAAGAAGGTAGAAGGGAAGTAGAAGGGCTTGATCCTTGTGATCCTTCAGCTTTTACACTGAATATGGTAGATGTGGGATGGAATGGTGAGTTTTAGGGTCTCTTATCCTGTACACTCCTCACTGCAGGTGCAGCTTTTACTTTCTGCCCCGCTCCGTGTAGTGCACAAGCTTTAGCAGTGACCTTGGTCTGCATACCAATCCTTGGTAGTAACTCTAAACATGGAGTCTTATCACTGCTAGAAGCAGACAGTCTGCAAAAAGATGCTGCTAACTTCAGAAAGTGCAGTTAATTAGAAGAGCTTTAGCTGAAAAGTAAAATCATTGAACAGAACCAGCTCTGTTCTACCCCAAACCAAGACAGCTTCACATTCTTGAAAGAAAACTCAATCTTTACTACATTAAAGTGAGCATCCAGTGCTAATTCTTCATGCAGTTAGCCAGTGAAGAAGGAAACTAGTACTTCTATGAAATAATGGTTTCAGGTGTTCCTCTAAAGTACCATTTCTGTATAATTTATGAATACCTAACCAGCAAGTGTTTGCCTGTCTGAAGGTCTGCTGGTTGCCAACTGAGGACTGTAAGATCTTTCTGATGAAATGTGTGTGCATGTCAGCAGTGCTTCACCAGTGTTATCCATGTTAATCATGCTTGCCTGTAAGCTTTTTACTGAAAAAAAGGACACACTTGTCTGTGATCTGGGCTTTCTCCCGTGTCATTTGACACAAAGTGGTTGCTGCCTATAAAATGGTGTTTACACTTAGATATCAAAGATAATTATGTACAGGACAGGACCTGGTGATAATAGCTATCTTTGGTTTTGTCACATTATGCACTGCACAGATGACTTCAGTGATTGATTCACTGAGCACTTTTGCTCGGCTTTTTGTTACTTTTCCTAGTTGTTTTAGTTTAATGCAGATAATACTGTAGCTATGTCCTTAAAAGAGCCTTGAGTAGTCTGCAAGATTTATTTGGGCATGCAGTAAGCTTCTTAACACACTGCATCTGAGATTTCTGTACTGTGTTGCATTTATTGAGCACTGTGTACGGAGAAGGAAGAAGTCTTCTTCCTGAATGGCCTACAGTCTCTGTGGAAATATTTGTTTGGGCTTTGCCAAAGGTGAAGTGACATTACAGTTGCCTCTACAAAGACCTGGTTCAGTCCAACAGGGCTATTAGCTCAAGAACAGTTCCATGTTGAATGTAGTTTGTCTACATAAAGGTGTGAAACAATGCAGTGACATTTATTCAGAAGCCCTGTGGATTCAAGCCAACTTTTGTCACTTCTGAGCTCCTGGAAAATGCCACTGAATGCCTTCCTGTTACCATAAATCATGGACTATTGATCTTGTGCCTTGAAATGCAGACGGAACTGATTCTGATGTATTAGAGGAGGTGTTACTGTAACAGAAGCAAATTTTCTGCATTTTAAAAAAAAAAAAAAATCTTATTTTTCTATGTTAGATCAGTGAAAAATTCTAAAACATATTTTCTTTCTGAGGAAGGGACATCATTTAGCATACATGCACAGGATTTCAACACCAGGAATTACTTAAGAGGAAGTATGAAGAGGGCTGGGTCTCAAGGAACAAGCAAGATGTGTAGGTGGAACAAGGGGAGCATAGCGGGTGTAAGTTACCTAAGACTGTTTCTTTCTTGCAAAAAACTGAATGCAATTTATTTTTTAATTTTAAAAAGCCCAAATTGGGACGCTTTCCTGATGAATCTAAATTTTTCTGTTAAATCTTCTTCTCAGAACTTGTGCTTTTGTAATACTGTACTGAAAGTTGGTGCCAAAATTAATGCTGTAAAGTTTTGTTACAAATACCTGATCTTGCCTTAACTTTTTACTTCATTTTATTGTCTTCAACCTACATTTAGAGCTCTAAAGTCTTAGAGTGTACGTTACATTATCTTTGAAATAATATCTGGTGTTTGTATAGGCTTTATACAAAAGGTGTAGTTTTCATACTACTTGACTGTGCTGGCTGCCCAACTGTACTGAGAGCTTCCTGTCTGACTTAGTTCTTTCTTTAAGCTGATCAAAAATCTTCTGATACACTTGAACAGTTTCATATGCATAGTAATGGAGTACTTTTTTAGCACTATAACTTTACATCATGTGTGCATTCAAATTACAACTAGATAGTAAAAACTGATTCAGAGGAGAGGGGAAAAGCATTTTTTACTACTGTTCCACCTCTCTTTTCTTAAGAAAATATTTTTTTTCCTACATCTGCTCCCTCCAACACACACTTCCATTTTGGTAACACCAAACTGTCCAGTGGCTGACTTTGGCCAAAATAAGCTGTCTTGTGCAGAGATCACTAGAATGCAGCTGAGCAACTGGAGAACTGAGTCTGTCTCATTTGAAAGGCATCATGTATGGGATTGAAAGATGTTCTAGTTTTATTCAATGAGATCAAAATTACTATGGGCTGAAAAAAAAATGTTTTGTTGTTATGGAAAGTGTACTTAGTGAAGAATGTCTAAATCTGTATACCTGCACGGATTAGGTTTGGGCAGGTTTCCATTCATGTCCATGTCTCTGAACTGTGCTTCTACCTAGTCATTTCAAGTAGATGGTGACTAAAACTTGAAACCATATTGTGTATGTCTGTCACCAAGTTAATGAGGTGTCATGTGTTTGATAGACTTACATTTTGTGGTTTTGTATATTCATTGGCAGCCTCAGCAGGATGCCAGGGGCAAACTAGCAGGGGAACTGTAAGTCTCTGATCCGGCAGCGAAGGTTGGACATTTAAATTATAGCTGGGTGAGTGGAGCTGGGAAACGTGCTGAGCTACGATCATTCTTTGGCTCTTCTGAGCACTTTAGTTACCAGTTCTGTACTTTACCCCTGCTATTTTTTTCCCCGATGAAATATCTTTTCCCTCCTCTAGGAGCTAGATAATTTAATACTCACCTTATGAAACCTATTTGTTCTGTGCCAAGGTGACTTTATCAATCATCATCTGATCACTTTTGAGAAAATATTACTGAAATTTATTTGTCATGTCTATTAATTCATTTCCAGAATGTACACCACCACTCACCACTATTTATTTATTTTGTTTTGCTTCCCTTTCTTTGAATTAGAGCTGTAAATACTGCTTTCTGAGTGAATGCTCCATTTGAGCAATGCGATCGTGGAACAGATGGCTTTGTGAATATAAACACTTCTCCAGCTTCATGTTTACTGTTCTATACATCTGCATTAGATAGTGTCCAGTACATGTTAATGTATCATTAACCTTGCTTCTGGTGCTACAGGGACTTTGTTTTAAAAGAAATACTGCAACAGTGCATCCTGCCAAAGCGTGTTTCACATGCTCTTGCTTTTGGTAATACCTTAAAACAGAGGTTTACAACTGGGTCATAGATATTAGCTGGAATGTGTGGAAAAGCTACAAGATAAGCTAACGTTGCTACTGTAGCTAGCCACGCACTGAAGAACATCCTGTTAGTACAGTTTTGAAAAAATCACACAAGCACATGTTTGTGCCCTAGGTCTAACCTGGCTTCTACCCATGTTACCATACTGTAGTAGTAGCAACAGTGATAGGTGCTTGGGTTAGCTTTGGTGGTAGTGAACAGCTTACTAGGCTTGACCTCTTTGAGGTTCTCATCCAACGGAAGGCTTTGCTGTGACAGTGCAGGCAAATTCACTTGCCTGCTGATCATCCCCAGATATCCTTCCTGTATCGGTGCATGGAGGAAATGGCACATTCTCCCATAACTGGTGAGGAAGGAATTTTTAAGCATCTCAGCACAGAAACTGATACATAAGCTCTGTCAGGCAAATGCAAAAAATTGAAAAAGTACAAATATTGATATATGAAATGTACAATTTAGACTTTAGTATTTCAGTAGCATTAAATATTTTCTAGTTTGGCCTGTAGACTCAAGCCTGGGTGCTAGTCACCTGGCTTAACCAGAAGCAGTCTCAACCTTCATAGAAAACACAGAGGCAGAAAGTATTCCAGAGATGATCTAGTCCACTCCTCTGCCCCAAGGTGGGGTAGGAATTTGTCTAATTTAATCTCAAAGACCTCCAGGGATTGAGATCTCTAAGATCTCTGCAACTACATCAGACAATTCTTCTACCAGTTTCATAAAGCTTATAATTAGAAAGGTTTTTTATTAATATCCCATTTGAAGCTCACTTGCTACAACTTAAACCTATTGCTAATTGTTCTCTGACAAGTACTCTGGTACACTGTGAACATGGAGAAGAGATTATTCTGTAGCTCTACTTTCTCACATGAATTTCATTTCAAAGTAACATAAAGATGGATGTATTTAAATGGTAGACATGGTATTAAAATTTGATGGCAAGGACTGCAATTATGTGATAAGATGGAGCCAGATTCTTTTTGGAGTTGCGTCAAATAGGACAAGAGGCAACAGGTGCAAATTGGAACATGGGAAATTCCAGTCATCTACAATTTTTTTTTTCTTTTTTTTCTTTTTTTTTTTTCTTTACTGTAAAAGTGGTCACATACTGGAACAGGTTGCCCAAGGAAGCTGTAGAATCTTTATCCTTGGAAATACTCAAAATGCAGCTGGATAAAGCCCTGCTCTAACTGGAGTTGCTTTCAGAAGGAGCTCAGACTACATGACCTCCCCAGCCACCTTACTTTCAGCCTAATTTGTTTTGTAATTTTCTGTCACATCATTTTTCATCTAGTATGTAAATTCAGATAAGTTTTTTTAAAGGTTCCATGAACTGTATGTATGTAGCTGTGTTCTTACTGAAAGTCCCTAAATATGACCTTGCAATTAGTTTTAAGTTCTACAAAAACTTGGAACTCAAAATTAAGCCCATTGTCTTTGTTAACTGCATACTTTTCCATATAGCTTTATATATATATATTGTCATGGGTTTATTTATGTTATCTTTATTTCATATGTAGGTTATCTAAGTAATGTCTGCTCAGCCTGTGTGTGAATGTCTGCTGAATGCCTGTGTTAAGACACAGTACGTAGAGCTGAGATGTAGTCATTAGAAATTAGTGAGAGGTTTTTTTGTGTCTTTTGGGAGTCAAGGAAGGTAGACTATTACTGCCAACCATTTCTGAAAAACCTGTGCAACTTTTAAAAACTCTTGCTGCCCACAACAACAAATGACAGACAAATCCAAATAATTTTTAGAGTTTGCATAATCAAGATTTCTTTTGTAGAAACTGAACATAGATCATCTTCTCTTCAGCAGTAATGTAGACTTGATGAAGTGGAATTTCACAGTCGAGTACATAGCACCTTCTGGTTTCCCAGGACACTTTGTTAAATTAATGGTGTTAACAGCTTTATGTGTTCAGGAAGACATTTCAAGATCCATCCTAAGTCCTGGTAAATTCCTTTGTCATGCTGAAGATTTTTAAGATGGATAATCCTGAAATGTGCTTCCTTTGCTACCACTTTAGTTGTTCAAAGAAGATATCTTGAGCTGGCAACTTTGTTTAATCAGATGGGGAAAAAAAAAAAAAAGAGCTTAAACCTTGCTCAATTTAGCACAGAAAACCACCAAGGAGAGAGATGCGAAGCAAAAGTGTGGTGCCAGATGCTACAGACTGTTAATATAAAGTACAGGTGGAAATTGCACTGTCTCACTCCATTCCCAGTGTACTGCCTGCTTGTGTACAGCTTCTGCGTTAAGAATGTGAATTTCACCTTTATTTTTTTAAATTTATTTTTAAACATCAAGGAATCATCAGGTAAAAGAGAATAAAAATAATTTAATGTTTGTGAAAACATTTTCATTAAAAGGCAATGGAAGTGTAATACTGGGAGAATTTAGAGGAAATTTAGGCAGAGAGAACAACTTCTGTTCTCTCTGTCTCCATACTAGATCTTGTGAGACTGCCTAACTCCTCCTCCCCACAGCAGCTGGAAAAACAAAAGTTTTCTTCGTGTGTGGATTTGATGTACCTCAGTGTGTCCCACTCATTGCAAACACGTGGAAGATTACACAAGAGATGCTTCAGCCTCCTGGAAAAGGGAAATCTGCTGAAAAGTTTGCAGCAGGGACTTGTTGCAGAGACATACTAGTTTGCCAGCAACTCAAGCTATTTCACTATGCATTTCGTTTAGCGTACAAAATTCACATATTGTATTGCTGTTCAAATTGGATGAGATGCCTATAAATTGTTAAATGAAATGCAGGCATCTTAGCTATGTTGAAAGGCCAAAGCTAAGGCTAGGAACATGGCTAATTTTCCAGTACTAGATGCTGCTTTGTACACCCAATACGTTAATCTGACACTATTCAACTCTTTCTACATCCTAGCAGCAGATACTCTGGAGTAGTGCTGTGACCGTGTCTCAGCTGAGTGACTTGGGCTGTTGGGGTTAAATGGCTTGTTGAATGCCTGTGGGGTGAATCAGTGATGATCCTAAAATCCTGATGGCTGGCCATCTTCTCTCACAACTGCAGATGAGGTGGAGTGGTTGAAGTGCAGGAGTGTATCTGGGCGATATGCAAAATGTTCTCCATCAGCAGCTCCCAGTGCAACAGGCGAAATAGTCTGTGAGCTCTCCACATCCCTGTCTGGAGTTTCTGCTTCATAATGAGCATTCCTTCATGGGGAGTGAAATCTGAAATGTCTGGCTGTTGTGGCTGGAAGCTAATACTTTGTTCAGGGAGATCTATCTTTTAATGCTGTTAATGTTTTCATTTCATTCATTTGTTAGAACAATAAGAGAGATTGTATGCTTGGTAGACAGACGTAACCCCTGCCAAGTAAGAACCTCTCGCAATTTGAACTTTTGCCATCTGACTACTGGGAGAGGATGGCTATTGGGGAGGCTGTTCCCAGCTGGTATGTGAGGCAAAGCAATCCCTCTTCAGGGTGCTGTTGTGCTGCTGAAGCTGCTCTGCACTTTGGGCAAGAGGGGCTGTTCATACTGGTAGCAAGCCCTGTGCCTGACTGTGTGGGTGCCATGAGGCTTGGGGCATATGGCTGTGCCATAGCCAGGAGTGGATTACAGCCTGGAGAACATGCGTAGTCCACCACTGAGTGATTTAGTGTAGATAAGATTCATACTTGAGGCATGACATTGTAGGCTTGTCTTTTGAGTCCCAGCTGCCAAGCTTCTTGCTCCCTCATGGTGAGAACACACTACCTGACTGCACAATAGATACAGCTTCAGTTATCGCTGCAGTCTTTTCAGTCACCTAATTTGAGTCATAATCTGGTTTCACATTCTGCCAAGCTTTGCCTCTGCACCAGCCTCATTGCATGTGAGGTCATAGGACTGTAGGATAGATGATTCAGTTTGAAGGCATTCCAGGATGTCGTTTAGCCCAACCTCCTGCTTATTGCAGGCTCAGCTATAAGGTCAGGTCAGGTTCTCCAGGGTTTTCCCAGTGAAAATTTTAAGTAACAAGTTAGTAAAGGAATTAAAGCTTTATGAAGCATGTCACAACCAGGAGAACTCACAGAGAGGAGAGGTAGAGGCGAGGGGAAGACTGATGGCAGTCCACATACAAAAGCAGCAGAAAGACAAAACTAGGGCAGAAAAACTTTTTTCCTTGCATCAGCAAGGATCTCAGGGGGGATCTGGCAGGTAGGCTTTCATCCAATAGTTATTGTTTGCTTGGTAAGCCTGAAAAACTGTTCAGATTGCTGTAACACTGGAAGAGATTTTTTTTTTTTGTAACAGATGACATGTGTAAGTAATAATAAGAGTCACTGGTGTTCTTCCAGTGTTGTGAATATCAAATTGCTCAAGCTTAATTGCAAAACAAGATGCAACTGCTCTGTCCAGGTCAACTAAAGGCCCTGTTGAAAACTGGTAGGCTATACCATGGAAAGGATTACTTTTTGTGTACCTTATACCCTTGCCTGTTTTTTCTAGAGCATTTGTTGGAGGCTTCTGCCAGAGACAAGCTTGGAGAAAGGTGTGGGAAATAATAAATGAAATTTAGCTTGATGTTGCCTTTTGGAGTGGCTGTCATACTGCTGTGTTCGTCAGGCGCTTGTGCCTGGAGGCTCCTGCTGTGTTAAAGGCTTACTGGCCTTACGGATCATGTGCTTTCGTCTCAGTAATGTGAACATGGCATTATCTTACAATACAAACTTAAAAATCTGTAGGAGGAATATTTTTATTTGTATAATGCCTGGACAGTATTTCAAACTTTGAATTAAGATTTCATGGGCAAATGATAAAACACCAATTGCGCATGCTGTCTTTTATAGCCAAGTGGAGCAGGAGGGAAAATATATGGGTAGTAGGATTGATTACACTGAAGGGAAGAAAGAAGATATTTGCATAGTTTAGTTTCTGTGCTGGGACTTAATATTCACATATATTTTCAAGGAAACAGAGTGTAAATGTTCTTCAGGGCTTTTTTTATGCAAGGCTAAAGGTATGGAAGGACCTTGTCATATTAATACTTTCTGTTGCTTTGATTTACCAAAAATTAAGTAAGGAAAGGAAGATTAAAGAGGAAGGAAAGCCTAAACAGATTTCTGTTTCTGGAAACAGAGACTGCAAAACAAGCTTTTCATGCTGGGCAGGAATTATGCTTACAAATAAGCAGAACAGTCTTTACAAGCATTGTGTCTTCGAGCTGTTAGGGGAAGAAATTCACATACAGAGGTTTAGCCATATTTGAAGTCTTGGTTCCTAACAGGAAAAAACCCTCTAGTTCATAAATACAAATTACTTTAAACAAGCAAACAAAAAAAGCCAAACCCCCAAACTCATAATACTAAACTGTTCACAAGTTTTTAATATATTTTCTTCCATAGTCAATGCATTTAGCTGTTAATTTCATAGATACTGTAATTAATATAAATATTTATAGCCTATAATGGTTATGTCTGCAGAGAAAATAATCAGATTTCTGTACCCATCCTGCATTGAGATACTCGATTTTGTCTGACAAATCTGTTTGAATGATACTAATCACAGAACAAGGGAGAAATGCGTTGCCTCACTTAAAGTTGGATCAAAGACTAGTTTTGAAGAATGCTGAGGTATCAAATGAAGAAATTATGGCAGTGAAATCACCAGCTTACTCTGGTGAATGTTCTGGTTCCGTGTAAAAAGGGGGTCAGGGTAGGACCCACACGGAACACAACTATGTACTCCCCTTCCCCCCCTCCCAGAGAGAGAGAGAAAGAGACTTTGAAAAAAAAAAAAAAAACGATTGGGAGTTAAAAGAAAAAAAAAATAAAGTATATTGTTTACCAAGGAACAGAAAATGAAAAAGGGAGGTAAGAAAAAATATATACAAAGATTAGGGGAAATACAAAAGTAAACAAAATAAGCAAAACCCTCAGAAATGATTCCAGGGTCCCACAGAGTGAAGCACGCACCCGACCCCAGAGCCGCAGGGCAGGAGCGGGGCTGGC
>NW_008607494.1:63274-83842 GCF_000691845.1 Merops nubicus | reverse complement strand
CCGTTCCCACAGACGCCCCGGCAGAGGTGGGAGCGTGTGGGCGTGGGGCTGCGAGCCCGGACTGGAGGCACCTGAAGTTCGGAGGAGGAGGGATGGGGCCGGGGGACTTGTGCCACCCTGGGCTTCAGAGCGGCCAAGCAGCGTCGGAACTCATCCCTTTGGTCTAGGTGGTTTTGCCCGGGGGAGTGGAGTTTGGGACTGACCGTTAGTGGGTGGTTTTGAAGTTCTGACATCTCTGAAAGCTTAGGGTTGGCACAGAGGAGAGGAGAGAGGAGCAAAACGGCTGCTGGTGGAGCAAGATGGGAAGCAAGGGGGCAGGAGCACGCACAGCGCTCCAGATGCTCTGCAGCGTTCAGGATGGGGGTTGACATGCCGAGGTTGAATTGCTGTGCTGGCTTCGGGTGATGGGTATGAGAGGGGAAGGAGCACTCATGCCTGCAGAGGTTGGGATCCTGCCAGGCACGAGGTGAGGGAAGGCGTTGGGGCATCCCAGGCAGACACAGAACGTGGCTGGGGCCTTGGGAGACAGTTACGTGGAGTCCCATCCAGACGGTGCGAGTCACGGGCAGGCACTGGCAGGTGGTGCTGGGCATGTACTGCTGGTGGTACGACTGGTGCCCCTCTTCAGGTGGAGATGGTGAAATGGGCACTGTTGTGTTTGGCCAGGAGTTGAGTGTTTCCGAAGTCTCTTGTGCTAGAAAGCCCCCAGCTTGCAAGCTCTTCTGCAGAGGTGGACCTGCTGGGGTGAATATCAAGCTGTGCGGTGGGAGGGTGTTGTCCAGAGAGGTGGGCCTGGCCCACTGTGTCAGGGCTGCCTTGGTACAGTCCTGTTGTGTCAGAGCAGGAGATGCTGTGTTCATCCTAAATGCCTTAGAGACTGTGCATGCAGTTCGCTCATTTATCAAACCCTATTATCTCTGGCTCAAAAAACCACAGGGGAGCTGTGGATTTGCTCCATCCTGGAGCAGTGCAGTGTCCCTCCTCACATGCCTTACCGAGCACGTGGGAATTGCCTGTCCCAGAGCATTGCTCTGCAGCAGAGGCTTCAGGAGGTGCTGGGTTCTGCAGCGAGCTCACAGCCATCTCTCCCATCACGCACGGATGTGTTTGCAGCTCTCAGCTGGGCTGCCAGCGACTGCATGTGCTCAGTCTGTCCTGATTGCATCTGTTTGTCTAACGCCTGGGAGCTGCGTAGAGACCTGGAGTGGGGGGATGTGGTCAGCTCTGATTGCTCGGTGATTTCCAGACTTCGCCTTTCATAATTATGATAGGAATAGAAGAAGGTGGTAGGTGTCTTCCCACCTTTGATGGGTAACCCTGAAAGTTGACTGTCACGTTGGACTTACAGCCCACGTTGCCATTACATGAGCTTTCTGTGGCTGAGAGGGCGGCTGTTCTGCTGAGCTTGGGCAGGATCCGACTCATTCTAATGAGCACTGTGAGAAAAGAGATTTAAAAATAATAAAATAAAAACTCAAGGTAAATAAGAAGCTTATTTCCATCGTTACTGTTACCAGATCCCAGCAATCAAAATGATTCTGATTCAGGTCCTGCTAGATGAATGAAATCAGCTTAGGCAGCAAATAATAAATTTTGGGTTCTTTATGCTGCCTTGGGCCTTTTTCTGACTCGTGAGGGGCTCGATGTTGTTCTTTGAAGCCCACGTGAGCTACAAATGGAATCGAGAACATGAATTTAGAACAAAGATTCTTCAACAGTCTCTTCATGCCAGCAGACAGAGGTGTAAGAAAAGCAGCATAAGACCCCGACAGAAGGGCAGGGGCAGGTTCTGGTGAGTCAGTGCAGATGAGGGCGTCCAGGGAGCAGCACATCCACTGACAAGAGGGTGGCTTTTTCCTGACGCTGTTTTTCACAGTGCCTGTGCCACCAGATTCTCTGGTGTAGTTTGTGCTGAGCTGGACCAAGGGGATGTGCTGCTTCATCAGACACCCACCCAGTGGGGCTGGTCTTTCCATAGCCAGGCTTTCTTCCCGTGCTCTCTCTCCTGCTGCCAATAATTCCTGTCTGCCTGTGTCTTCCTCTAGCTGCCTTGCAGCAAAATGGCATTGGTGACTTGCAAACAAGATGCTCTGCATTCCGTTCCTCTTTGATCTCACAACTTCAATCCCAGTGATAGGAGCCAGAGCTGGGAAATGATTCAGCGACGGCTTCCGCAGCCTGTGAATTTTGGCAGGTGCTCCCTGAATGCAAAGATGCGGCAGTCAGGGAGATGTCTGTGATGCTAATGTGGCCTGAAAAGTAGTAGGTGAGGAGTCCTGACAGCAAGCTCATGTGTGCTGACCCTTGTTTCTCCCCCATGCAGCTCAGTTTGAATCGGAAGGAGTATGGAATTTGAACTCTGTCAGACAAATCCACATAATTTTGAGGGAATTGCAACATTTTAAGGGCATATAAAAGAAACAATCTTGTTATCGTTGTTGGGGAGGATGTGGCCACCTCGAGGAGAAGACAGCTTGAGGTTATGCAGTCAGTAAAATGATTTGTTGTCTTCACTGGAAAATATTTTCTTGGATGCAAAGTAGTATTTAGTGAGTTTTAACTGAACTCCAAATTTACAGCCTGAAATGGAAATAAATACATGTGCTGTGTTTTTAACTACTGTGGGAGACATACTCCTTGTGTTTGTGATGGGTGTTGAAATCCACAGGAACTGGGTAAAACCGATTGCTGGAGCTCTCCAGTCAAAATGTGGTTTGGACTTTTTTTGGTTGATTCCGTGTGAACCTCTCTAACGCTTGCAGCTAGTTGTTCTGCAGAGGCAGCACAAAAGCCAGGGGAAAAGTTTCATTCAAATCTGCTTCACAAGGAGTAAAAAGTGAGTATCAGTGGGAAGAGGTGCCTCATCCCCCAGCTCTGTATGTAGAGAGTTCTCTCCATACCCACAAGTCTGGCCAGCCCACTGGAAAGGCCTTGGCAGTGGGTCACACGCCTGGGAGCTGTGAGGGGCTCTCCAGGGTGCACACCATGGTGTCCTGTGGTGCCACGGGTGTTTTGCTGGGAGCTGGTTGTGGTAACACCAGGCTTTGGTTTCCTGCCTTCCATCTCACCTGGGTTGAGCAGGACTTGACCAGACTCTTCCTTTCGGTGGGCTTTGGATCGTGCCCTGCCTGCATGGTGAGCAGGGGTGCCCCAGGGCTGGGCTCTGGCACAGGGGGCAGGAGGAGGAGCAGTGGCTCTTGCTGGCCACGCAGGCATCTCTGCTGGCCCCGCAAAGAGGAGTCACACCAGCTTGGTGGAAGCTTCAACGCAGTGCTGGATTTTGTGAGCCACTTCCTTGCAGGATTCTGTGAGGTGAAAGACAGATGGCGAGGGAAGGGGATGTGAGGATAAGGCTTTTAAATGGGCTTTTTCACAAAGCAAGCTGTAAATCCAGAGAGGGGGAGAAAAACTAGCTGGCAGTGATGTGGATTGATTACGCTCATTGACGTATTCATGGGCTTGAGTCCAGGCTTGATGCTCCTGAGCCTGGGTATTTTCACCACATTGAGGTCTTGATTTAGGGATCTAAATATGGTAAGTATTCATTGGAAGAAGCTACCTTCTGGTGACAGAAGGTTATTCCTGGCCTTTGCCCAACCCTTCCATATCCACATGGGCTGAAGTAATGATTTCTTTTTGTGTCCTGTGTGGAGTCATTGGCTTAAAAAGAAACATTGTCCCTGGTTCTCGGTTCTCCTTGGTCTGGGGATGCCTTGGGAGCAGAGGAAAAGGACTGGATTGGAAAAATGTCTCCAGACCCTTACAGGATCCGCTGTAATGAAATGCTACACTTGGGTATTCTACCAGACTCTGGACATGAATATTTGATATTCTAGCTGAGCATGACAAAGGATCTGGCTAAAGCTGGTGGGAGGATTAGGAGAGGGAACAACTGTTTCTAGGAGAAATGTTATAAATGTGTCTGAATTTGGAAAGATGGAGCTCTCTTTCACCAAAGACTGAAGAGCTAGAGACAGAAAATTGAAATGTCTGTCTAGAGATGTGTGCTCTCCCAAAGCTGGAGAAGAGCTGAAGCCAATGCAGCTTTGCATGTGGGTGCTCTTCACATGGGAAGAACCCGTTGCATTTAGCCATCTTGGGCACAGCAATTTCATTGGGAAAACACAGAAACCCAAGAAATATCTTCAAAAAGAAACCATTTTAAAAGGTGCAGAGGAACCAAGTGTAAGGTGGAAGCTTTGCTGCATACGTGGCATGTAGTAGTATTGCAGCACTGTAGGTCCTGTCCATGGGACAGGACGTGAGGGGACCTGGTTGTGTTTGGGGGTTATTTTTGGTGCCAGTGTCACCATTTGAGAGAAGACAGTGTGAAGGGTTTTGTTTGTTTTTTTAATTCATCCCTCTGCACTTGCTTTGCAGGGTTGCCTTCCTTGCTGCTGTGCCCTGCCGTTGAAGTGGGTTTGAACAACAAAGCTGAGAGGGGCAGATCTGTCTCCTCTCTCTTGCTGCTGTTAAACTAGACACCATTTCTGTGTGGTGAACTTCTGAGTGTGGGGCTGACAGTCAGGGTTTGCTGGGAGAAGAGAGAATCACTGTCAGCGTTCTGAAAGGGAGCAGTGCCTTCGTTTTACGGCAGGACACTTTAAGTCCTGATTTTCAGGGAAGAGGCAAATGTTACGCTGGGAGAAGAGAGAATCACTGTCAGTGTTCTGAAAGGGCACAGTGACTTCATTTCATGGCAGGACACTTAAGTGCTGATTTTCAGGGAAGAGGCAAATGTTGCAACCTGAAATCTGGTTCCTTGTTAAGATGCTTCAGCTTGAGCTGTGGGAAATGGTGGTCTATGAGCCCTCTGCTCGGAGTGGGCAGTATGGGTTTACAGCCCTGGGGCCCCCTCTTGCCTGCAGAGCAAGCAGAAGGTGGTACCTTGGCTGTTCCACCTCAGGAGCATCTTGGGCATGGCTGTGTCCTGCTTCCTACCAGCCTTTTGGGAATCAATCGCCTCTATTGGAAGAGGGAGGTGGGGCAATGATGGCTTTATTGGCCACAGACATTTCAGCAGTACTTGGCCAGCCAAAATAGCTAAATTGCTCTTGACTGTCTCTGCCTGACTGACTGTAGAAGCTCGGAGGTAGGTGCTGTAGTTTTAAACTGTACATTTGTTTGAGACCCAAAATTGTCTGGACATGGAGTTCCAGAGAAGCAGTGCTTAGGGCCCAGCAGTGGTGTTCAGGTGAGTTCTTTCCCCAGTTGCTGCTCTGCTCTGGTGCATCATTAGGCTCCAAAGCCATCACTGATGGTGAACAACTTTGGGTGAAATGATGTGAAGCCTTTTGGTGTATGTGGAGGTGTTTCTCTGTCAGGTTCCTTCATGCCTTTTGCAAAGTCAGTCACTAGCTCTCCTGGCTCGTGGGCAGGACTCCTGGGCCCCTGCACTGGGTGGTGGTAGGTGTGTTTGGTTTGTGTCAGAGCAGTTGAACAGTTTAGTCTGGGAGAAGGTGAGTGTGTGGCTGTTGGAAGGGAAGTCTGTCCAACTCTTCCCCCAGCATGTGGTCCCACTGTCCTGCCATGGGGCAGCTTGTCACTTTGGGCAGTCAGACTTGTGGCTTACTTCTTCCCTAGCCACCTGTGAAGGTGGAAGCAAGCAGACTGGTTGTGTGGGCAGCTGGTACCAGCTTCTCTTCACCTCAGCTGGGAAGAGAGGGAAGACTCAGCTACACCAAGAACAAACTGCAAGCTGTTGGCATTTTGTTGCTTCAGTTTCTCAACGTTCTTGAATATTTTGATGTTGGTCAAAGGTCCTTAAGGAGTTGGGTGTTTGCCCACCTTCATATGTCTTTACCTTTGAATCAAGGCTCTTTAAGGTTACCGTCCCCTGAATTTAAGAGCTTCACCTATTCCCAGAGCTGCCTTTTGTCTTTAATTGGTCTAGATAGGTTTTGAGACCCAGTACCAAAGCTTAGCTTTCATTCTTCTGGGGAAAATTCCCATTCTTTTAATGACACCTCCCACTTCAGGCTTGCAAAAAACAAACCCTAGCCTTCACTTGGCTGTGCTTGCTCCTTCCCTCTCCCAGGTGAGGTCTGCACAAGCTCTCTGGAGCCTTTTAGCTGTGGTGGAGCTGCCCTGGGACAGGAGGTGATTTTCACTGCTGTCACAGTGAGTGGCTGCACCTCCTGTTGATTTCTGGAAATCAGACCGTGTTGATCAGTCACTGTATTTTGGAAGTTGGGTTTTTGAAACACCCAGATTGGGACATTTTTTACCTCTTTATCCCAGCTGTTTTGTTTTCTCTGCCTGCCTCTTCAGCGTGGCACTCGAGGTCTTAGCTATGTGCCCAGCAAGAACAGCCTTATTTTTACAAGGGGCTTTGTTGGCTTTGCTAATGCTTGGAATGGTTTTACTCCTGGGGAAGAGGAGAGGAAGGCTGGAAAAACTCCAGCTGGAAGTTGTTGTGCCTCTGCCAAAAAATAAAATTAAAAAATACATGGAAATGAATTCCTTACCCCTGTGCAAAGAGGGAGGAGAAACAGACCCTTAGTTCTAGAAAGGGATGGAAAAAGGAGAGAAGAGGGGGTTTATATCTCTCTTGCTGATGAGGGAGAAGGAAAATATGAGCACGGAGTGCTTAGGAGCTCCACATGCTAGGCTGCATTTTTAACATCGTGCTGTATTTGTGCACAGCAACAAAAGCTGGGGTTGGAATCAGCCAGGGCTTGGGTTTGATGTTCTCATCTCCAGCGCTGCAGAGACTCCTGGGGCAGGTGGCTTTGCTGCTGGTCACGTGCCGTGGTGTCATTTGAAGATGTAATTAGTTCATTTATTGCAATCTTTCTACCTTTGGCTGTGATAGTCTCTTAATTACAGGCCCTGGGGTAGTTTTTTGGCTCCCAGGCAGCTCTGGGCCCAGGAGGCGTTGGCTGTGCCCCCGTGGGGCTGGTGCTGCGTGCCCCACACAGGCGCTGCTCCAGTGCTGCACGGGGAGCTCGGTTGCCTTGGAAACTGTGCCATATATATGTGTGTGTGTATAGCTCTTTCTCCATGCATGCACACCTTCTTGTCTGTCCTAAAGCCTTAGAAATGCTCTCCAGCCTGGAAGGACTCTCCTTCCATGGGACAGGCTCATCCAGAGGCCTCTCAGTGCTAGTGCTGAGCACTGACCCCTGTGACTCTCTGCCAGGGTGGTGGCCCAAGCACTGCTCCCCCTTGGAGTCACCTGCTATTTCTCCTCATTTCACCCCTGCTCCTCCCTGCAAGCATAAGTGCCGTTGAGGATAGGACTGTTTTCTGTTCATGTGGTAGAGGAGCCTTTTTTGGAGCGTGGGAGATGGTTTGATGGACTCAAGGATGAACTGCTTTTGCTGTAATGGTTTATCTCCCTCTGTTCCTCCTCCCCTTTCTGTCTTCCTCTGTCTGCCTTTTCCCTCTGTGTAGCCTCTCACTTTTCCTTCTGCAGAGCTCTAACTTGGCAGCTGCTCTAGCCCGTAACCCTGGGGGCTCTTCAACCACCAAGCTCCCCTGGGTCTGGATGCCTATCTACAGGAGGGGTGGTCCCTGGGAGGGATGCAGGTCTGGATCTCCTTGCCCTACAGTTTATCCCTCAAACTCTGCAGTCCTTTTTATCGTGCAGAGCAGGGGCAGTAAGTGCTGGCAGGGCCCAGCACCTGCAGGGAGTAAGGATGAGGTCCATGCAGTGGGTGGGTGCTGAGAGGGCTTTGCTTTGTGTGCAGGAGGAGCCACCTGCATTGGGCTGGACATGGGGTTTGCTTTCCCCAGAGGTGATGCTTTGGACCAAGCCCAGCAGTTCAGAGGAGGGGTCCTTCCATACCACCTTGCACCCACTGTGGCAGCACTTTTCCAGCAGTCAGCTGTGGGGTTTTCCCATCTGAAGTCAATGGAGGTACTGCTATTGCAAGTCCTTATGTTTTGTAAAGCAGTAACTGATTTCGTCTGTAACTATGAGGCTTGATGTGCTGGAGGTGGAGACCTTGAACTGACTTTTTGCTTTTACCACAGTCCATATTGACCTTTGGTCACCAGAAATGAGTAAACAGCAGGATCAGTTGCGTTTTCTGATGTGGGTTTCTTAAGTTTCAAGCCAAAGTCCTTTGAAGAAGCTGTGGCTGCCCATGGCAGTGTCTGCAGTTAAGTCAGCACGTCTTCTGCATGGAGAGCTCAGGATGCTGCTCCCTTGAAGCAAGCAACCTCCCAGAGGGGGATGACATGAGTTGCTGCCTTTCAGATCACACTTTTCTCCACAACACATCCCTTTGAGTATTTACTCTGCATCCCATTTCTCTCCAGTCCTTTGAAGAAGCTGTGGCTGCCCATGGCAGTGTCTGCAGTTAAGTCAGCACGTCTTCTGCATGGAGAGCTCAGGATGCTGCTCCCTTGAAGCAAGCAACCTCCCATGGGGGGATGACATGAGTTGCTGCCTTTCAGATCACACTTTTCTCCACAACACATCCCTTTGAGTATTTACTCTGCATCCCGTTTCTCTCCTCACTTGTCAGTTGTCAGAATCACATCTAATTTTAGTCACCTCAAGCATCTTTGCCTGCTGGGGGTGTATATTTAGACACTTGCTGAGCTGTGTCCCCCATTTGTCAGGCCCTGCTACACCTCACATGAAAGATTTACAACCTGTGTGTTTCAGAAATGCAGGGGAAAAAAAAATGGTTTGTGGTGAAATCAGAGTTGTTGCCAAAGCTGAGGAAGCAGGAGAAGGGCATGAGCTGAGCCCATCTCTGCCAAGGTGGTGAGCAGCTCGGGAGGGAGCAGGGCATGACATGACTCTCTTAATTTCCTCACTTCTGTTTTTTTTTCAGCAGGACACTGGTGACAAAGGAGTGACAGAATGAAATATCTATTTTTCATGGCCCTGTGCTGGATTCATGAGAGGTACCAAAGGCACCAGCTCGCTGGGTATGGCTCTAGCAGTCCTGTGAAACCAGGAGGGTTTGCTCAGCAGTAAGTGCCCTCAGCAGTGCCTGGCAGGCGTTGGTGTGTTCCCTGCTCTGTCTTACTCTGACCTTTGGACTCAATTTCCTTGTTATGGAGTGGACATTGTGTCTGTAAGGCACAGTCAGGCTTCTATCCCCCACCTCTTGTAGGAGAGATGTTCCTTGGCCATTCAGCAACAGGATACCAGCTGTTTTCATTGTGTCCTCAGCAAGACCTGAAATTCTGGAGATGACCCGCAAAGACTGAATTAAGACTTCTCCTTTTGCTAGAGGAGGCTTGAAATTAGCCTGTGGCCTGTGTCATACCTGCATCCTCTCCCATCTGGGTACCTGCTGCTGTGCTCTGTGCCAGCCCTGCGAGCAGGCAGTGCACTCAGGAGCCTGTTCTGGCCAAGGAAAGGAATTCCTTTTTGGAATTCAATATCCTGTCTGCTGGGCTGTGTCTGTGAGGCAGTGGTGCCTGCAGGCTGGGGCCAAGGCAGCATGCCTGGTTACTCAGGCTTGTGTGCTGGATGAAATATTAGCAGGACAATGCCTGGCAGAAGACCAAGAGGTGCAAGCACTCTTCTCGAGGGCCTGAGGGATGTTCTCCCCCAGGGCCAGGCGATAGGAGAGCGAGCTGTGCCTTCTCCTCACACTGCACACGGGAGGGGGCTCTGCCCACAGCCTCTTCCAGTTTCCCCACTGGAAGGGGAACCAGCCTGGCCTTTCCTGCAGGGTCAGGAGAGTGGGGGTTCCACTGCCTGTGCTGACGCTGGAGCGTGTGGTGCCAAGGAAAGGCAGGATCATTGTGTGGAGTGGCAGGGTTCTGCTGCCCTGAAATGGTGGTGGGATACACTGCTGAGCTGTGGATCTGGCTGTGCGTGCTCCTTGTGCACAGCTGTAGCATCTGGACTGCAGATGTCGTGCTCCTCTTCCCCTGCTCTTGGTTTTCCATCTGTTTGTTCATGGAGAAGCAAATGAATGATTGTCTCCTGCACAGCCCAGAGAGGGGAGGATGGGCCTTACATTCATTTTTGTGTAAAACGTGCCCATCTGTTGCAATATCGTGTTCAATATGATGAAGAAACAAGAGTAAAACCCATTTGCTGAACTGACATACCTGTCCCTGCCTCTGCCCAGGGGTGGTTTGACCCCAGCCTTTCCTACTCCTCTTGGCCAGAAAAACCCATCACAGTTTGAGGCAGAAAATCAGTAGGATGGCTTGTTGCAAGAAGAGTGTTTGGTTAATGAATCCTTTTGGAATATTGTTAAACATCTGGTGAACATAGAGCATTTTTGCATGCTAATATTTTGATTGTTGTCCTCAGTGGAAATGCACATTTCAAAAGTGTGACCTGCTCTTCAGGAGAACCTCACTTTGTCACCTGTAGTGACAAAGACTTGGTGGCCTCTTAATCTGCAGGGGTAGGAGAGGCATGTTTTAGTGGGGATTTGCAGAGATGATTTTTATGCCATGTTTTGCAGGACTGTGGTTAGTTGTTCCCCTTGGCCTGCCTGGGAGCATTTTTAACCTCGCTGCCTTAATCCCTGCTCCATCAGAATGGTTGATGTTGAGTTTTTCTCTCCTCCCTCACAATTTGAGGCTGGTTTTGATTTTTTCCTTGTGTCTCATAACTTCTGCCAGGGCAAGGCTCTGCTTTGTTTCCCCGCCTTCTCCCAAAATGCAAGACTCGGGGGGTTTTTCCCAAAGCCAGGAATGCTTTGTAGGGAGCTGAACTCATCTCCTTTGGTGGTGAGAGGTGAGATGTCTCACCTTGTCTGTGGCTGAGCAAAGAGCTCCAGCAAATAGCAAACCACCAAGGGCTTATTCACCCCTCCCTAGCATTCTTCCAACACTTTGTTTTCAGTAGGAGTGTATATTTTTACTCTTAGAGCTGCTGTGTCCTTCTGAACCCTCTGCTGAAGCTCTCCATAGAGTTAGCACTTGGAGCTCACCGAGGAATCAGTGTGTTATCCATCACAGGAACCTGGCAGCTTTCAGGTGTGATTCACCTGTGGAGCATTAAACATTCTCTCAGCCACGCTTTGGTGTCAGTGGCAGGAGATCTTTCCGTTCCTCTTCACCCCAACTGTCTGCACACATCCTCTAATGACCAGTGTCAGGGGAAATCTGGTTTTGTGCAGCACCTGACGTACAGCATGACGTTCCTGTCCCAGCAGTTCATGTCACAGAGCCTTTAAACTTCCTCTGGGAATCTCATTTTTTATTTTTTTCTGGTCTGTGTGGCTTGTCACAGTTGCTGCCCCTCGTCTGCAGGAGAGGAAGGGAAAGATTGGAAATGAGCTTAAGATGTATTTTTCAGTCTGCTCATGCCTTTATTTGCTGGAGAAGCAGCAACAAACTGATTACACTGATCCTTCAATGTGGGGAGCTCCTGGTGAATAGAGGTGCTGTGAGGGTCTTTCAGCAGATGGGATGAAGGAGAAATATAGATTTAATTTCTTCTGGAGGTGTGCTGGAATTATAGTTCTCCCAAAGCAATTTGGGCTTTGGAGTTATTGGTCTGAATGTGGCTAGAAAAGAAAAAGCCAATAGCTGGAGGAGTCCAGGCTGGCTGGGAGTGGAGTAGGTACCAGAGGGGTTGCAGGATCCTGACTCTGCCCCTGTTCTGCACCTTGGTGGAGCTCAGGTGTTGGGGAGGTGAGGGGGATCCCTTCCTGGTGGGCTTCCCGTGGGTGTCTCAGGGATGCTGGGGTGCTTTAGTCTTGAGGCAGGAGCGACTTGATGCCTCCAAACCTGGGACTGAACCTCTCATATGAGGGCTGCTCCATGGCAGGGAAAGGGGAAGGGGGTGTTGGCTGCCAACCCATGGCACTGGAGGATGGCAGGGACCCAGGGGCATCTCCCCAGGAAGCTTCAGCACCTGCACCACCCAGCAGGTTTTGGCCATGTTACCCTGGAGAAACATCTCTTCCTTTAAACAGTGATTCATCATAGAAATAAGAGGCTGTTGTTTGCATTGAGATCTGTTCACCCAGTTTGTACCAGGCTCTGGCTGGCTGTGGAGAGAGTGTCCTCCTGATCCAGCCCCTCAGATCACGTACTGCCCAGGGGGACTAATCTGCAGGAGCCCTCCCTGGCACCCCTCTCCCTGCTCAGCTGAGGGCAGCTCTCAGCTCTTCTGAGCAGAAACTGGGGCAGCTCTCAACCAGATTCTTTCATCTGTTTCTGAAAGGCCTTGCATCCTCCTGCTTAACATTTTAGAGGGTTATTTTGGTAGTAAAAATGAGACAGTCATAGACTGGGATGGGTGGTCCCCAGGAGGTAACTCTGCCTTTGCACTGCCCTGGTTTTTGTGGGCTGTAAGGAGGTGAGATGGCTCCTGTATAGATAGGGCAGCACTCTAAACACAGCAGGTATGTTTTCTTTTGATACTCTGACCGTATTCCTGGAAGGTGTGCAGAAATCTGCTTGAAAATGAGGTTAAGAGCAACACTGCTGTTTGGGTAGGCTCACCCCAGCAGGGCCAGGAGGTACCTCTCTGAGATCAGTAATTTCCTGAAAAATCAGTAATTTCCTCTGAAAAATTCTTCAAGAGTAGCAGCATTTCAGCAAAAAAAATCTGAGTATAAATGCTGTTACATCCAGTAGCCAGGAACTGTTAGTTCCTGATGTCCTTTTTTTTCCAGTCACTTCTTATGGCCCACCAAAAGCATTGCTTGACTTTGTTCTGAGCAGTTGGTGTAGGGGTCAAGAGGATGGGGTCAGACTCTATCCACTGGTGCCCAGTGACAGGACAAGGGGCAACGGGCACAAACTGGAACCCAGGAGGTTCCAGCTAAACATAGGCAGAAACCTCTTTCCTGTGAGGATGGCAGAGCCCTGGAGCAGGCTGCCCAGAGAGGTGGTGGTGTCTCCTCCGGAGAGTTTCGGCACGCATCTGGATGTGATCCTGGGCACCCTGCTGTGGGTAACCTGCTGGAGCAGGGGGTGGTACCAGGTGATCTCCAGAGGTCCCTTCCAACCCCCACCATGCTGGGATTCTGGGATATAGGTGTGAGGGGGGTGGGGGGCTGAACTGCTCAGGAAGTGTTTTACTCTTGCCGGGATGCTGTCAGATGTGAAGTCGCTTTGCAGGACAGCATCTGCCCCCCTCAGTCACACACCCGTGGATGGAATAGGGTTGATTTTCTGCCTCCTGGCAGCAGCTGCTGACTGATGCTCTGGTTTTCCCCTGGCAGGAGGAGGGGGCTCCCGTGGTGCAGGGCCGGAGGTCGTCGCTCAGCGGGGTGTGCTACCTGACCATGGGGCTGCTCATCCTGCTCCTGGGGCTGGTCTTCGCGTCGATGTACGTGTACAGATACTTCTTCATCACCCAGGTAGGGGCGAGTGGGGAAGGACTGCTGCCTCTTCACCTGGAGCAGCCAGTCAGGCTGCTTCAGCCTTGGAAAGAGGTGATGCTGGTTTTGCACTGCAGTAAGAAGAAGAATCCTAGAGTCACTGTGGTTGGAAAGGGCTTCTTGAATCATCAGGTCCAAGTAACTTGGGTGACAGTCCTCTGGGCACTGCAGACAAGACATGTCTTAAGTGGTAGATTCAGGCTCACTTCCACCCCAACTGCCAGGAAGGCCCTTCCAGAAGCCCTTCTCTTCTCCTCCCTTGTGGACTTATTTTTCTTTTTTCTTTTTTTTACTTCCATAAAAATATCCTGCCAGTTCTGCCTTATAACCCCAATGCCACTGCTGTCAGGGGTAAGGCAGTCTGAAAGTGTGGCTTCTTGAGAGAGGAGAGCAAGCCCTGGAGAGAGCAGGGAGGTACAAGAATGGGAGCATCTTTTTGCAGAAGGTTTTTTAAGCCTTAGCACAGCAAAACTCTGTAACAAAAATAGGTGCTGCTATTAATAAGGCAAGTGGAGAAGTGAAGAGTAAGGTGGAGGTGGTATGGAAGGTGAGCCCTCAACCTCCATTAAATTCAGCACCTTTCTTGCATGTAGCTTTTGCAGAGCTGCTTTTTAAGGAGGAAACTGCTGAGCTCTGAGGGCTGCTGGGTGTTTAGCCAAGAAACCCCAGAGCATTGATCTGCACTGAAGCCTTGGTTCTGCTGGGCAGCAGCTATTAGTGGATGAGTTCTCCCAGGACCATTGGCTGCCTTTGTCTCTGCAGCCAGCACTTGCTCAGCAGTATAGTCTTTTTATACACTCCCTTGCTCCATAAATTTTCTTGTTGTCAAATTAATTTGCAGTCTTCTTTATTGCCCCTGCTCATTTATACATGATCTGGAAAGCCTGTGACAACTGTAGGGCTGCTCACCCTTCCCACACACTGCTGTGGAAGTGTGGTGGGACCCTGTTGCAGGGCTTTTGGTGGACTCTTCCTTACAAGAAGCCTCTGGCATTGAGGGAAGGCTATTGACCAGGTTATGGACAGCATTCAACCCATCACCTAGTCAATACCCTACCCTTGGTAGGCTGAGTGGTGTTGGGAAATGCCTGCTGGTCCATTTGGGGCCACCTGTTGTCACCCCAAATGCTCGCCTGTGACACCAAATTGGGTTTGAAGATTTTTGGGTGTGGGTTGGAAGGACCTTTAAAGGTCATCTAGTCCAACCCACCTTCAGTGAGCAGGGACATCCTTAAACAGGTTTCTCAGAGCCCCATCTAACCTGACCTGCAGTGTTTCTAGGGACTGGGCTTTCTACCAGCTCTCTGGGCAACCTGGGCCAGTGACAGCTCATATCCAGTTACTCAGCAAAGCCCATTCAGTATAGTCAGAGGTGCTTTGGAGACCAAGGCAAAGGGGCCTCTGTCTCAGCCTCCAATGGCTGCAGTTTGTCCCCGTGATCCTTGTGCCCAAACTTGATCGCTCAGCCTGCCTTAACTCTCTTGCCCATACTCTGTGCTTCTGGAGCCCTGGAGAGCAGCAGCTCCTGGTTTGGAGTGAGGTGAAGCTGCTTTGTTTTGGGGTATTTGCCATATCCAAGCTACAAGTGCCTTTAGAAAAGATGCTCTGTTCCTCCCAAACTTATACACCTTATGCTTTAAAATGCAGTTACTGGAAACCATGCATGTGGAGGGATGTGAGCAGCCTGGTTGGTAAACTTAAGAGCCTACAGGCAGCAAGTTTGCCTTTCTGAATTGCCCCTTGTGAAGTCTTTTCTTCCCTTTGGACCTGGCGAGCAGGAAAGGGCACGTGGTCACTTCACAAGGGTGTTTTGCACTACCAACACTAAGAATGGTTTCTGATAAAAAGACTGACCTTGAAATACTCTCAAGCATCTGTTTGGAAAGGGTGTTTTTACCCAGTATGGGTACGTTTCTTCCTGTGTTTGCTGTAGTTGGTAGTGGGGTGTGTGAGTGTTGACCTCCACCTGGATCTGGTCCCCACAGCTGCCCCGTGAGAGCGTGTTTCACTGCGGTGTCCTCTACGAAGACTCCTTGTATTCACCCTTCAAAGGGCAGCTGGAGCTGCACGAAGATGTCAAGATCTACCTTGAGGAGAACTACGAGCAAATCAACGTCCCCGTGCCCCAGTTTGGGGGGAGTGACCCTGCGGATATCATCCACGACTTCCAGCGAGTAAGGAGCTCTTGGGGCCTTTGGGGGGGTCGTGGGGCTGAGCTGGGGTGCACCAGCACAGTGCTCATGGCCTGGCACTGTTGCTGTTGTCACCTGTGTATATGATGATCTTAGTGCTGAGCTGTCCTTCCTAAAGCCCTCTCTGAGATTTTTTCCAACCTGCTTGTCTTGATTGATAGGGAGATCCTGGGACAGATTTCTTGTTCAAAGCAATCTCCTGTCTTCCCTGAACTCCCTTTTCACCCATTTTCACAGCCATGTTTCATTGTGAAGGGCTCAATTGCTGAATTTCTGTGCTTGGAACACAGGGGCTGACAGCTTACCACGACATAACTCTGGACAAGTGCTACGTCATCGAGCTCAACACCACCATTGTGATGCCTCCTCGCAACCTCTGGGAGCTGCTGGTTAACGTGAAGGTACAGCTGCAACCCTGCTGAGTTTTCATGCTTTTCACTCTTGCCGTGGTTGCCACAGCAGTTTGGCATTTGCAGAGCTCTCAGTGTCCCTTGGGGAGTACCAGGCCTTCAGCTTTCACCCTTTTCAGTGGGGAATCTGTGCTGCTCTCCCTGCTGTGCTGTGGGCTGCAGCCACGGACTCGGGCTCATGCTGTTCTGCTCACAGCCAGCATTCCTTTGGTTTAGTACCAGCAGGTTTGTTCAGTTCAGAGCTGCTCTTGCAGTGACTAAAAGCAGCCTTCTTAAAATAGAGTACTATTTAATCTTAACAGCAGGAAAAAAAAACAGGATTTCTAAGTCTGCAGAAAGTGCATATCTATCTCAGTCTTTTGCTGGTGAAGCAAAGCTCTTATTTAAAAGAGAAGAAAAAAAGCCCAGTGCAATCTCTTTCCTAAGTACCCTTTACTCACTTGCTGCTACATGCAGTGTGATGAACTTGGCAGGGGTTAAGCTCAGAGGTAGAAGGCTGTGCCTTGGGAGATGCCTGCACTCCAGTCCTTGTCAGGCTCCCAGTTTGTTTCCTCACAGTTTCACGCACAGTGACCATCTGGCAAATGTGCTGGGACCCCTGCTGAGGTGCAATGCACATTTACTTATAACTTGCTCCAGACCAGCCACAGCTTCTGCCCATGGCAGGTGACCAGTCCCTGGGGCAGAGGGAAGTGGAGAAGGCAAGATTGCACAAGCTGACAGGAGAGCCCTGGGAAAAAATGGAGAGATTTAGAACATTGGTCACGTCCTAAAAGAAGAGATCTGAAGTCACAGTCAGTGAAAATTATGCTTTCTCTTTATCAGAAATTGAATTTAAAAGGGGGATGAAGATACAGTTAAAATCATCTTAAGTGTTTGATTCTTTAAAGATAGTACAAAGCAGATGTGGGTTTAAGTAACTCCCCAATCAAAGCAGCTCTGCTATTTCTTGCAGACTTTGTTCTGTGTCGGTGTAATGGTTTAGTGAACAGGGCTGTGTAAGGATCTGAGAGAAAAGGATGGAGGGATGCTCCCCCTGTGCAGCAGCAGGGTGCTGGAGCTGACCCAGTTAGATGGTGGTTGATCCACATCTTTTTCAGAACCCTAGATGGTCAGTGCTCTAGTTTTCTTAAAACTCTTGGCAGGGGATTGAAGGTATCACGCTCGTTGCACAGTCCTGCAGTAGAGGAGTGATGATTCCTCACTACTTGAGCTGCCACAGCTATATAAAATCTAAAGCAATGAAGAAACTGAACTATGTCTGTGTGTCTTTCTCTCTCCAAGCCCTGTCACCGTGTCAAGGATATGGGAAATCCAGAGCTCCAGCCCTGGGTGTTAACATGACAGCCCCTGCCAGTAACTGCACGTATCACATGCCCTCTCCTGCACTCTCCCACTGAGAATCAATAATTGAATTTCTTGCTGAACTGTTGTGTTAGTGTAGTACAAACTTCCATTAATAGTCTAGTCCTCCAGCATTAGAGGAGAGCTTTATTGATCCAGTAGGCTACGCCAGCACAACAGCACGACCCTGAGTTAAGGCAGCCTGTCTCCAGGTACATCTCTATGGAGATAACCAGTCCTGTGATGGAAACTGAAGAGGTGATATTTGAAATTGCTGGTTGCTTTTCCCCCTGATTATATTTATATTGACCCCAATATCTGCTGCTTCTTTTCTTAGAGTTGTAGAATGATTTGGGTTGGAGGGGACCTTTAGAGGTCATTTAGTCCAGTCTCCCTGCACTGAGCAAGGACATCTTTAACTAGATTAGGTTGCTCAGAGCCCCATCCAACCTGGCCTTTCATTTCTTTGACTCTTCTTAAGAGAAAGGGACCAGAATCAAGTCTTTGCTTCGTGGCCTAATTAGCACCTAGTCTGCTCTTCATTGCCCTGGTCTTTCTAACAGACTTACCCTAGCAGCAGGGAGCTCTTGTGTGCTGCTTTGGCTCAGCTCTGTCCCTGGCACGAGCTGCCTTCCTGCACCACCCCAGGGTCACTGGGCATCGTCCATGTGGTGGTGGAAGTGTGCCCAGAGCTCGTTTTCCCCTGAGTGCCCACAGCTACCATCCAGGGACATGGTGCTAAATGGGGTGCCCACGACCCAGACCTAGTCCCCATTCCTGTGGGCTGTAAGGGCAGGAGATCATTGTGGCTGTACAGAATGGTCCAAGGAGGAAGGGGAAACATGGAAAACTCAGGGAACTGTTAGAGTCTAAGCAGTGCTGGCATCTTGGGGTTTTGCCTTTTGAAGTAAATGTAAAATGCACATTTTCAGTGGAATTCCTGGCGTTTTGGCTGAGCCTTGATCCCTCTCCATATGGGTTTGTTGTGCTCTGAGTTACAGCTTTGTGCGCCCTCCTTTAACACTGGGCTAGTTTATAACAGGTTTGATCCTACATTGGTTTCATTCCCTATGGGAATGTTCAATTTTTGGATCTAATCCCCTTTGTGTGCCCTGTGCTAGTAGTGTGGGACAGTTCACTGCAAGGACAGGGAAGCATATTAACCCATAAGTGGAGCTGGAGCCTTCAGACAGTGGGGCTTTTGTTTGGCTGTCCTTGGTACTCCATGTGACAGCTCTGTCTGAGGACGAGATCACGCCACCGTTAGTGCTTTATTTTGTTGGAAACCATGTCATTTCAGAAAGGGACATACCTGCCTCAGACATACATAATCCGAGAGGAGATGATCGCCACGGAGCACGTCAGGGACATGGAGCAGCTGGGCTCCTTCATCTACCGCCTCTGCAGCGGCAAGGAGACCTACAGGCTGAAGCGGAGGGGCGCCAGGAGACGTGAGAACCTTGTCCTCTTCACCTGCCCCACCTCGCTCCTCCCCCTCATCACAGCCAGTACTTCTGCCCTGACAGCCATGCTGGCCTCTTCATGGCCAGAGGGGTGGTTTCTCTGTGGGTGTGAGCACACAGGGGAACTTTTGAGGTCTTTCCCATGTAATTCATCTAAACACGAATCTGGGATGCTGCTGCTGCAAATGGGTGTTGGCTGCTGTGTTACTGTCATCTGTCAGCCCAGGAGAAACATTGAGGAACAATGAAATGGTTGCAGGAACCAGCAATTCACTTACATGGGGGCTCCTGGGGCTGAACTAATAGCAGTGCTGTTGAGAACTGTTGGGAAGATTTCCCTAATGGAGACACCCGCTTCAGTGGCAGCTGTTCAGATCAGATGAGATCTGCAAATTGCCTTCAATTCATTAAGTTTCTAATAATATGGACCAAATTGTGAAGAGGGAGCACTGGGCTACCTTAAAATGATGTCATGAAAAGTAGCAGTATGTATCTTAACGTGCAAATGGTAATATTGCTGCAAAAAACTTCTTCATTTCAGTATTTGTATTTGGTTTTAGCTACAGGTGTACTTAAAGGTTCACCTGAAACCTGAACATGTGGTCAGTCTGGGTTTGGATCTGTGGGGAAGCTGCAGGGTGCAGAAGTCCCCATGGCTGTAGTTTGTAGTTGCTTTCCCAGCAGGGGCCTCCTGGCTGAGGCTGTGGCAGGATGAGTGCGTGTGGGGACACAAACAGCCAGAGGGGAGGTGATTTTAAGCCCTCCTTGGCTGCATTCAGAGCTGTGCTCTGTACCAGCCCGTGACTTCTGCTGGTTTCATGAGGCTTTCTGGTCTCTGAGATAACACTGAGATGCTGTCAGCTGAAACCAGCTGTTCCCAGGCAGGTCCCCCAGCTCATGGCAGCTCTTGCTGCAGGACCATGGCCTACAGAATATGGCTATTCTTTCCAAGACCAGATCATGCAGCTTTTCCTATGAGCTGTGTTGTTCCTGCATTTCAGTGTTCACCGACTGCATCTCATCTGCTTTCCTTCCCCCACTTGCTGCAGCTCTTAGAGATCATCATTGGTTGAATTTCCCCCTCTTGTCTCCCCATCACTTGCAGGTATCAGTCGACGTGAGGTTGGGAACTGTCATCGCATTCGTCACTTCGAGAACACTTTTGTGGTCGAAACTGTTATCTGCAAGAAGTCATGAAGCCTCTCTCCAGATGTAACCCTCCTTGGCTTTGCTTGCACACGCGCACACACGCTCTCAGCCCTCTCTTTAGACATGGTAACCTGTCTCACTTTTTTTACTTCCTCCCCTGCTTGTGCAGCTGTAAACTCTTGGGTCCGTTGTGGCCCCGCAGTGGATTCTCTTCTCTCCCTGGTACTTACCTGAGGTGTTTGCTGGGCTTAAATTTACACAGTGGTCAAAGATAACCTGGGAGAAGATGCAGCTTCCTCCACTCCACAGGATGGGAATCTCTTTCAGGAGGGATGATTTCAGGATGGTACAGTGCTTTGAGGCTGCCTTGGTGCCAGGACAGGAGGTGCATGCACAAGAGGAGGGGGTGACCATTTGGGTGCTGATGTAACAACCAGAAATAGGTAACCAGGTACCCTTAGGAAAAGACTAGTTGTGAGGCTACAGACAGGGTGACTTGAAAAAATCATTAGAAGGCAAATTTCAGCCCAAGCCTTGCTGTGGTGATCCCAGCTTGCTGTGTGTTGTGCCCCTGAAGACTAGGTTTTCAAATATTGAAAGCAACCACTGTGTGTTGTTTTTGTGGCTGGCAATTGGATTCACCCCTCATTGTGTCATCCCCTGAGTGTGGCATGGCTCAGCATGACCCACTGGGTGGGCAGGAGGCCAGGGAAAGGGGCAGTAGGGTGGGCTGGGAATAGCA